>NC_026001.2:34903399-35033457 GCF_000442705.2 Elaeis guineensis | reverse complement strand
AAATATTCAGTGTTTTTCAATTGATTGTCATTCGAGTCAACTCAAATTTTATTCGAGTCAACTCAAGTTGAAAAATAAAAGTAAAAAAAATTTGATTTGTCAAAATTTTAGTTGGTATACACTCGAGTCGACTTGAGTGTCATTCGAGTCAACTCAAAGAAAAATAGACAGAAAACCTGAGTAGACTCACAAAAATTCGAGTGGACTCATAGAAATTTGAATGGCAGCTCGAGTTGACTCGAATTATTCAAGCAAAAGTTATAGAAAAAAATAGAGAGGAATGTTTTTAGAAAGAAAGACTTGAAGGTCATCCAAGTCGACTCGGATTTCAACGGCTAGTTTTGTAGAATTTTTAGAAGTATGCAGAATTACTTCTAACGGCTATTTTTGGATCTAATGGTTAGTTTTTGGGTCTAATGGCTATTTCAAGTGCTCCAATGGCCAAAACTCATTCTCCAATAACTTTCAAGTATATTAAAGGCTAGAGAATCAATTAGAAAGGCAGCCAAGTGGATCAAAAAGAGAAAAACTTTCAAATGAGTGAGGTTCATTGAATAATATTGAAAAGAGAAAAAGAGAGGGATTTGTGTACAGATTTTGAAGGCATTTCAAGAGAGGTTATCTCCATCAATATCTATATCCTCTCAACCATTAATTGTAGAGAAATGAAGCTTCAAAAGAGCTATTTCATAACTACTTCTTTGAGCTTCAAAGAGTTTTTTTTTTGTTTTATTTTGTTTGTGCTGAAAATTATATCTTATATCTTATTTTTTTTATAAACTTTTTTGAAAGAAAGAAACTTGAGGATTAGACCCATCCAAATCTGAAATTAGACTTGTTAGGTTTTGGTTGGTGAGCTTGTAAAGCCAATTGAATAGATTGTGAACTCAAAAAATAATTAATGTATAGGTTGTGGTTCATGATCCCAAAAAGTTAACTGAATTTGCTTGTGATCCTAGATAAAACAAATGCATTGTAATCAGATTGATTATAGTGAAATTCTTAAGAAAAATTTGGAGAGTAGATGTAGGTGCGGGATCTGATTGAACTACTATAAATTTTTATGTGTTTATATTATATTTTTTTATATTTACTTTATTTGCTTTTAAGTTCTATTTTGCATTGTTTTAATACTTGCATAGCTTTTCTTATATCTTGATTTTCACTATCACATATATCTGTAGATAAGTTAATTTGAAGTATAAATTGTTTTAGATTTCAGACTTAGTTAAAATTTTTAAACAATCCAATTCATCCTCTCTTTTGGGTTGCTATCTTTTTAGACAATAAGTGGTATCAGAATGGGTGCTCTAATATTGTTTATTGATCTAGTGGTTTTGAGCAAAAGATCATGACAATCTCGATTGATTCTTCATTTATCAAAGGCCAATCCATATCTTGACTATCGCTCTTTAATGGCACAAACTATACCTATTGTAAAGCACGTATGTGCATTTATATTCAAGCATTAGATTATCAACTTTGGAGAATTATAATCAATGACTCACACACTCTCACAATTAGAGTATATGGTGTTAATGTCCCAAATTTGAAGTAGATTGGGATGTGTATGATATGAAAATGATTGAGCTAAATGTTAAGGCCATAAATATTTTGTATTGTGTACTTGATGCTAATAAATTTAATAGAATATCCACTTGCATATCGATAAAAAAAATTTGTGATAAATTGAAACTTACTCATGAAGAATAAGTCAAGTTAAAAAATCTAAAATTAATTTACTTGTCCAATTATGAATTGTTTAAGATGGAACAATATGAGTCTACTTTCGATATTCTCAAGATTTATCGATATTATTAATGCATTGGATAGTTTTAGCAAGAAATACACTAGCCATGAGCTTGTTTGCATGATTTTGAGGTGCTTGCAAAGATATGGAAAGCCAAAGTGATAGTGATACAAGAAGCTAAGGATCTCACTAAGCTGTCCATGGAAGAGTTGATTGGTTCACTCATAACTCATGAGTTAAACATAGCTCTAAAGGTGAAGGAAGAAAAGATAAAGAAGAAGAGGACTATTGCTTTTAAGTCAACTGCAAATATAGAAGAAAGTGATTGGTCGGAGGAAGATGAAGAAGAAGAAGAAGAGAGTGAAGGTGAAGATGAGGACATGGTGCTACTTACAAGAAAATTCAAAAAATTTCTCATGAAGAAAGGGTTGAAGAAGAAAGAAAGTGAAGAAGAAAACAAAAAAGGAATGTCACTTGCTACAATTGCAATGAGAGGGGACACTATAAGTTGGATTGCCCTCTACTCAAGAAGAACCTCAAAAAGAGCAAAAAGAGTACCATGTTAGATATTTGGGGAGATAGTAATATCTCTAGTTCAGATGAGGAAGAGGATGCAGCAAATTTATGTCTCATGACTATTGATAATGAGGTATATTATGAAAACTCTTTCGAATTTATATTTGATAAGTTATTTGAAGTCTTTAATGATTTAATGGATGAATATAAAAAGATAGGATTGAAAAATAAAGAACTCAAAAAATCTAATATATTTTTGGCTGCATAAAAGAATAAAATATTGATGAAAAAGAAGAACTTTTGAAAGAAAAAAAAGTATTAGTTGAAGAAAAAAAATTCTTTTGAAATCTGAAAAATCTCTTATGCAAGAAAATAATCATCTTAGAAAAGAGATTGAAATATTGAAGCCTATATTTAAAAAATTCATAAATGATTCACAAAAGCTTCAATTAATTTTAAATAATCAAAAGGCTATTTTTGATAAAGTCATAATTGATTATAATTCAATGAGAAAATAAAAATTTGTAAAAAATATGCTTATAAGGGCTTCACCTAAAAATAACTCTATAGTTTGCTTCAAAAGTAACAAAGTAGGATACAAAATTTTTGAATATAATTAATGTTAAAAGGGTGGGCCATACTTTGATTAAATAAATTTGAGTTTTAAAAAGAACCATATGCTCTAACTCAATTAGACCCAAGATGGCTTGGATATCAAAAATTAGAAAATAATTTTACAGGTGTACCAAGCATCCAAGGGCATGAAAGGAGTATAATTTCTGAAAATAGATGCTTAGGACTTAAAATGGTTGGATGATGATAGTTGGTAAAAGCTAAACTTATTTTGACATCATACCATCATTAGTTGCTATTTTTACTTGGTATAATTGATTGATTTTGATGATGCTTGAGATGGTTTAATGTATTGTTCATAACTAGTAAATGCTCTCTTAATTCTATATGTCATTTTGATTATTTGTTTGAAACTTATGTTTTTATCCTAAATTCAAAATGCATGTTCAATCACTTGAATCAAGTTATTTTGATCATTAATTATTTGAGAAACCTAAACTATAATGAGCTTGATTGATTAAGAAATCACTTGAGTGCAAATCATATTGAATTAGAATTTTGATATTTTCATAAGGCATTTAGTTATTGAAATTTCTCAATAAAATTGTATGATCTAAGAACTTCAAGATAAGACATTTATTCATAAAAGATCTTATGTTTGATATTGTTGATTTGCATTGCATCCTAACTTGAACCCCCGAGGATTTGAAAATTCTGTAGTTGAACCGAATCTTCAGAGCCTTCATCTAGTTTCCTATTGATTTGATCCTATTTGAATTTATTAGTTATAAACCCCCAATTTATTTGTTCCTAATCTCCTACTTAATTTATTTATTCTAATTTATTGACCTACTATCCTAGGATGCTAGGATTCCTTTTATAAAGCTTTAGTATTCATAGCAATCCATCTTTTTAGTACATGTAGCCCTCATGCATTTTGAATGAACTAATGTATTGATCACTTTTATAATCTCATTTTGGCAATGAATGAAAATTTGATCTTTTTTGAAATGCAATGTGTCTTATGTTATTACTTATATTTAGTTGATTATTTGAATATATACTTTGATTATAAAACTAAGGGGGAGAAAAATGTCAAGCTTATTTCTTGTTAAATGAATGTGTATGATTTGGAAGCAAAAGGGAGAGAATTAAGAAATATAATTTTTTTTGATATTTATTATTAAAAATAGGGGGAGAAATCAAAATTAAAAAGAAAAATATTTTTGAAACTTAATCTTATTTTGATTGAGAATTCTAGTTTATTTGTTTGAGAGAAATAATTTTTGAACTTAAATCCTTGAACAATCGTATTATACTTTTTCTAATTTGAACATTCATGTATCTTTAATCATTTAATTTGATTTGCTTAGTTTGATTGGATCATCACTTTTGATGATTAATTAGTATCAAGCTAAATTGGAAACATATTTTCATATTTTGCTGAGGTTAATCTTTTGTTTTTAAATAAACTTAAAACTTGCTCTTCTTTAGTCCTGAAGTGGTATCAAAGTTTCGAGAAAATCATTAACTAGTTTGAATTGCAGTTCAATTGATATCAAATTTTTTTTTTAAGAAAGCATTATTTTAGTATTATAATAGAAGTCATTATTAATCTTTAAAAAAAGAGAAAGAAAAACTATTGATGAATATTCACATCATGCTTGTCTTGATTTAATCTTATGGATTTATTTGAACATTTCAATGCTTTTATTTTTTTGAGCTGATTTATATTTTGCATGCATTGAGTTTCAAGCTGAAATTCAAAAAAAAATGACTTCATTGGTTTTTTTTTAAAAAATAAATTTAAAAATTACTTTTCTTAAATCTTCAAGTGATATCTTCTCTGGTTAGGGGCTGTGATTCTTCAAAAGAAATCATTTTACTTATTTGAACATTCATGTTGTTTGACTTATTTTGAAAAAGATCATTATTGATCTTAAAAAATAAATTATTAATGAATATTCACATTTTGCATGCTTTGATTATTATCTATTATTTTGAGAATCATCACTTTTATTACCTTTACTCTGATTGATTATTTTTGAAAAATAAATTTGAGAAATACTCTTCTTGAATATTTTGAAATTGGTATCAAACTGAACTCTTCAAGTAAGTTGTCATTTATTTTAAAGCTAGATATATTGGTGTTATATATCTTACTATTTATCTTGTATTTCATTGATCTATCTTTTAGCAAAAAAAAAAAGAGAATATTGTGTCTCAAATCTGATTTTGCATAGCTGTATTCTTGATATAATTTGAGATAAATTCAAAAATTTCATTTCTTTTCTAAACTTAATTGAGTGATATTTCTCAAGAAAATAAAGATCTGAATTTAAACAAAAAATCTCTCAATGATATATTTTGCATGATCTATTGATATCAATTAAAAATAACTTATCAAAATAATTTAATCTGAATTTAAGTGATTCATCTTTTTTGATCAAAAACTTCAACAATTGGTATCAAATAGACCGTTATTGCATTGTATTCTATTGCTTTATCTTTGACAAAAGAAGAAAAATATATTGTCTCAAATCTATTTTGCATAGATATATTCCTGAGATGATATTGGTTAAGACAAATCTTAAAAAAAAAAATTCATACCTTTTTTGGACTTAAATATATGATACTTCTTAAGAAAAAGGAAAAGATAATTTATTGAAGAAAATATCTTTATGAATAATCTATTTTGCATGAATATATCTTTGACATTATACCTTCAGACAAATTGTGAGATTGCTACCTTTGTGCATCAAATTGATTGACACCTCTCAAGATAAGAAAGAAATGATTTTGATAGATTTTCTTTGGTATTAAGAAAAATCAAGAAGTTTATTTTTACAATTGATATCAAACAATCTTCTTTTCAAGTATATTTTTCTCTGATATCATGTTTTGCTCTAATTTTGCTCGAATACTATGTGTTAGGATCATAGATTTGCACTGATACATTCACAATATTATTTTTGAATTTAATTGATTGTTACTTATTACGTAAAGAAAGTGATAAATTTTGAAATATTTCTTATGCTTAGCTTTTATACTTAAATATTTTTATTTAAAAAGCAATATCATTCTTGAATTCTTGAAGCTCAAAGCAATTTTATCTTTGAATTTAAAAATTTAATTAATGTATAAACTTTATTCAAAAAAAGGGAGATATGTTTCTTCTTAACATATATTGATCAAAAGCAAGAAGAACTTTAATCTAAATTTGCTATCAAATTTCAAAAAGGAGAGTACTTATCCAAAAGGAGAGATGATATCAGAAGCCAAAAAAAAAAAAAATTTAAAAGTTGAATGTAAAAATATTTGAACTTGAATTGATTTTGATGATATTTTTAATCTCTCTTTGCACTTTTTGATGCCGTCAAAAAGAGGAGAGTATGTTGAGTTGAATATATGCTTGAATTGATTCATTATGCTTGAGATACTTATTTATTTATTTATGAACATCATATGAAATAAATGTATGTTGAATATAATTTTGATATTTGAATTTAAGATAAATTTAAATATTCATGAAGTTGATATATATAAGCTCTTACTTTTTAACTTCATGATTATATTTATAAATCAATTAAAATATATTATATTTTTATTGCACATATACTCAAAATTTTATTATCATCAAAAAGAGAGAGATTGTTAATCCTATGATTGATGTTGATGATTCTAAAATATTGAGTGATTATATTACTAATTATGTGTTTATGAGTAAATGTAGAACTTTTTCAATACTAAAAATGAAGAAATTATCCATAAAAAGGATCTCCCCAAAAGAAGCTAAGTTAAGGAAAAGAATGATTTTTAAATGTTCAAATAAAATTCAAACGAGAAGTTTTTGGAAGCCTTCATGGTGGGAAAGATCATAAAAATCAAAGTGGAAGAGGTCTTCAAAAGTTGAAGTCAAAAAGTCACTCATGCAAAAAAATATTCAGTATTTTTCAGTTGACTATCATTCGAGTCGACTCAAATTTCATCCGAGTCGACTCAAGTTAAAAAAATAGAAGAAAAAAAGATTTTAGCATACTAAAATTTCAGCCAACATGCACTCGAGTCGACTCGAATGTCATCCAAGTCAACTCAAAAAAAAAGAGCAGAAAATCCAAGTAGACACAAAAATTCAAGTGGGCTTGTAGAAATTCGAGCGGTAGCTTGAGTCGACTCGAATTATTTAAGAGAAAGTTATAGAAAAAATAGAAAGGAATGTTTTCTGGAAGGAAGACATGAGGTCATTCGAGTTGACTCAAGTCCAATCTGGGTTGACTCGAGTTTCAATGGCTAGTTCTATAAAATTTTTAGAAGTGTGCATAATTACTTCTTATGGCTAGTTTTTGGGTCTAACAGCTATTCCAAGTACTCCAATAGTCAAAACTCATTCTCTAACTACTTTCAAGCATATTAAAGATTAGAGAATCAATTAGGAAGGCAGTCAAGTAGATCAAAAAGAGAAAAACTTTCAAATGAGTGAGGTTCATTGAATAATATTGAAAAGGAAGAAAAGAGAGGAATTTGTATACAGATTTTGAAGGATTTTCAAGAGAGATCATCTCCATCAAAATCTACATCCTCTAAAGCATTAATTGAAGAGAAGTAAAGCTTCAAAAGAGCTATTTTATAGCCACTTCTTTGAGCTTCAAAGAGTTCTTTTTCTATTTTATTTTACTTGTGCTAAAAATTATATCTTGTATTTTATTTTCTTTATAAATTTTTTTAAAGAAAGAAACTTGAGGATTAGGCCCATCCAATCTTAGAATTAGATTTGTTAGATTTTAGTTGGTGAGCTCGTAAAACTAACTAGATTGATTATGAGCCTGAAAAATAATCGGTGTATAGATTGTGATTGATGATTTTGAAAAATCAACTAAATTTGTTTGTGATCTTGGATAAGACAAATGTACTATAATCAGATTGATTATAGTAAAATTTTCAAGGAGTGCTTGGAGAGTGGATGTAAATGTGGAATTACTGTTAGAAAATTGGATAGGATACATGTATAGATTTTAAAAATCTTTTCAGTAGCAGCAGAACAACAATCGGATTAAGCCCTTTAACCCCACATGCATTAGATCTCATCTAATTCTATCTAAGCTCAGGAATAAAGACATACATATAATCCAAAAATAAAATAAGGATGAGCTCAAATCTCAATACCTTTGTGCGGGTTGAAGTACATTGCTATCGATGATCTTAGATCCGAAGGTCCTCGAGCCGCACACGTATCCGACCTCTACAGGTATCCATCGAGATCAACTTTGAATTTTTTTTTTCGTAGTAGATTCTTCTTCTCTAAGTAAAATCTTAGCCCTTAGAATCTTGATCAACTCTTTGATCTTGACTGCGAACTCAACTCTTAAACTGCAGCCTTTTTTCTCTTCATTCCTCGCTGTAGAAGAAAACCTCCTCAACTCTTGGTGTGTAGAAGGATGGACGCCCAACCCTTGGGTGTGGGAAAGAGAAGAGGGAGAGAGGATGAGGTGTAGAGAAGAGAGAGGAGGAGTTTTGAATTCTCAAAATTCAATAATAATGAAATCCTAAGAGACCATCTCCTTAAATAGATCTTTCTTGATTCCAAATCATTATCCAATCAGACTAAAAAGATTAGATCTTATCACATAAGATCTCTTATCTTTTAATTTAATTTTTTTCTTAAGAAAATCAGACTTAATTGGAAAGGCCATCTCCTCTTTTGGCAAGTAGATGGGGTGCCCAGTCAGATAAGACAGACTGAGTGGGTGCCCCTCATTAAAGAGGGCAGGTAGTGTTGGCACCCCCTTAGGATTTTCATGCACAAAAGAGGGGGCATGGTCCCTCTCTCTCTCCTTCTATGCCTAGCCAAAAGAGGGGGCAAGCCCCTCTCTCTGATCCTTATGCCATCAAAGAGGTTGGCGCCCCTTGGTCCTGCCAAAAAGGGAGGATTGTGCTATCCCTTCCTTCCAATAATTCCACACACACTATGAGGGATAATGAGGAGATAATTTAGCCAACTCATTGACTTAATCCAATCCTTTTGAGCTTACAATTAGATGTCCAGCTAAATTCAAATGGATTTAGGTTAGGTTCAAAGCTATGGACTTGATCTAATTGAAGTCTAGAGAAAAATTGGGTTTAACCATGTGCTAGCAAGATTCTCTTAAATTCAATAAGATTTCAATAAATCCTAACCCAATTAGAACTTCACAAGTTCAATTGATAAATTCAAGATTAATCCCTTAATGTGTAACCCCATAGGTTTCATTATATCTGGTAGTGAGATATATTGTGATCTCCACCATAATATCATCAAAACTCCTTTTAATGGATTGGAACAATTCCAACTCTACCATTCGAGGATCATCGATCATCAAGATGATGCCTGATGAGTCTCACAATCCATCTGTTATTAGATGTGTGCCCTAGATGCCAGATTGACCGACACATTCCTGTATAAATCTAAGGGCAAATTTATAATTTTGACTATAAATCAATAAATGGGTTATTCTTTTATCACATTGTGTACATTGTGTCTGTGATATATCCTTTGAGTTAGTAGGAATGTCAATTCATATTTTTAAGAGTTGAAAATTTAAGGCATGAATTTACATAACTAACTCAAACAGCTCCTGACCATAGGATCATCATGAGGATGGTGATCGATCTGAAAGGTTGGTGTACGATTATTTTTTTAAGGCAGATGTGTTTTGAGTCTATGGTGTGGAGACACCGAAATGAGAGTATAGATATTCATTAAGAACAAGAGTACTGAGTGTGAAAACCTCGAGCAGTCATAAAAAAGTCTACCTTCTTGTCGATGAATAGCTCGATGCTACAGTTGTGTGTCTAGTTCTTTGACCTGAGGTATGTCGATAGTTTACCTTGAGTGTATTATAGTTTGACTATACCATAACTCGATCTCCTAGCCATTCAGAACCCTGAGGTGTATGTTGGCTGTAGCATATTCATTGTAGGAACCAGGTCGCACCAAGATTGGATCTATCAACCTCGGTAGATGAGAGGAGTAGTCCTATGATGATTGAAAGATCAAGTCCTTAAGCCCGTGGCCATGGTAGAGTGAAATAATAGAAAAAGAGTTTTCCATTGGGATTTCACATCGGATCCAGATCGATCGAATGATTCATATGACTGATGTTGGATTTGACGAGTTCACCTTAACCCTAATTCAATTGGGACTCATGATAGAGGAACTCAATCACACAAGTAGCTTCATCGAAAGGTTTGTCTTTAGTTCTGTTGGGTTGCCACCATATACTGCTAGGTATCACTGGTGGATTTTAGGAGCAATTAGAATGATCTTGATGATCGATCATTCTAATTGTCTGAATCAGAAGAGTTTTGGTCCATCGAAAGGAGTTCAATGATGTCGATGATGAGATCACGACATATCACATTACCATACAGAATTAAACCTAACTGGGTCACACTAACAAGGGTTAGGATCTGGATGTCATCAATTGGGCTAATCCAATTGATTTGGATAAGATCTAATTAGGTTCAAAAAAATCATGCTAGCACACGATTGAACCTAACTTTCTCCTCGTGTAATCTTTTCTGTCTCTATTAAGCCAAATATGATTTGACTCTTCCAAAGAACCTTGAAAAGGTTTCTCTTAGTCTAAATGAAGCTTGTCCAGCTTAGAAAAAGCTTATCTTAATTCATGAGATGAATTTAAGACAAGCACCTTCTAATTTCTGTCACCTGCCAATTTTATTTTAGGACATTTGTCAAAAGTTGACATATGGATCTTAAATTGAAGGCCACTTGGCAAGAGCTTATTGGAGGATTTTTGTGGAGCCAAACCACATCAAATTGGGCACCATAATCAGATTATGGTGCGAGCCCAATTGGATTAAGTGGGTGCCCCAAGTGGATAAGGTTGGAGAGTCTTGATAAGATTGGACTCTTTGGCGCCAACCTCTCTTTGTCCTTATCCAGTGTTGGTGCCAACTTTGAGATAGAGGCTTGGGTTCTTATCTGATGTGATCAGATGACATCAAGCAACTAATCAAAATTTTTTCAAAATTTATTAGAATTTTTTGATTGGTTGAATGATGTGGCACTGCGCAGCATACAGGGTCTATATAAACCCTTCTACGCCTAGGGTTTAGTAGGCTGAAGTTGTTTTATGCACAAAACCCAATAGCTGCCACCCCCTCCCTTCTTCTCCACATCCTCCCCACTCTCCTATCTTCCCTCTTCATGTCCAAGGAGTTGGACATTCATCTGGTGCAAGGAAAAGGCATGGTGATGCCTGGAACAGGAAGGCTACAGGACATCTTCGACAGGCTGCTGCTCCAACTTCAG
The DNA here is from genome assembly GCF_000442705.2 of Elaeis guineensis. NCBI lineage: Eukaryota > Viridiplantae > Streptophyta > Magnoliopsida > Arecales > Arecaceae > Elaeis > Elaeis guineensis. The sequence continues at coordinate 35,022,307 of NC_026001.2, read as the reverse complement.
AAGGAGTTCTGAAGTACTTTCAAATCAGATAGAGATCTGATTTTTGGATCATAGATTCATGAGGAGAATATGTTCTAGGTCCTGCTTGAGTAGATATCGATAGAGGCCAGGCACTTACGTGGCTACATCTGAACCTCGAGCTGTGCTGAGATCATCTACAGGATAATCAGATTACCCTTGAGGTATGTCTATACTTCTCCTACTTTTAGATTTAATTTTAGATTTTAAATATTAGATAATAAAATTAGATCTAACAGACATTAGATCTAAAATAGCATAGGATAAAATTTTTAAATTATTCCATCCCAGATTTGATAAAATCTGGAAGATTCTACAAAGGAAAAAGGCAGTTTTTCCTTCAACTGATATCAGAGCCAGGTTGATGGCTCAATTTTAGATCTAATTTAGATCTGATTTTAATTTAATTTATCTGATATTAAAATATTTTATATATCACATCAGATGTGATAGAATTTTAAATCAAAATATTTAAAATTAAATCTAAGAAGATCTAACATGCATGAGATGCATGACTAGACTAGGATTAGTTGAATCCATAAATAGTCTTAAGTTTTATATTTTAATGAGATTAAAATATAAATTAAATCTAATTTATTATTTATTTTTTTATATTATAAGTATTATAATTAGATCATAAAATAAAAAATAAAATTTTAATTATTCCATAAAATTGATCTGTTGCATGCCTAGACTAGTTGTAGAATTGTTCTAGTAACTTATCTAGAATAGTTTTTATTTTGAATAGTTCAATTTAAATTTTATTTTTTAGATATTACATGTGATGTATTAAATCTGAAAGCATGTTAATTAGATCAATTTTTGATACATGAGATGTATGCAAAGCATGTATTAGTTAAATCTTAAATTGTATATGAGATATGTAAATTTAGATCTAACTAGTTTTGTAGTTAAATTTATATTTTTGATTAAGGTATTCCTCATGGCCATCTGATCATAAAAATAAAGTAGAGTTTTAATACCCTTTCTTTCCATTCAATGGGGTGTTCTTATGACGTGTAGGGGTGTCGCACATTCATCCTTAATCAGAAATCAAAACTTACTTTTTCTGTAAAATCTTAGATCCTGAAACTCTAGGATTTATTTTATATGCTTTATTTATGAACCCAAACTTAATTAATGAATTAAGTTTATGAAATCAATTTGGTCTAAAATTGAAAATTTCAGATCTAAGACATTTTCATAAATTAGATTCGGGCTTGGGTAGCTCAATTAGGTCTAGTGGTTGATCAAACTGAATCAAGAGTTTGTTAGGTGGGATCATGAAAGCTAATAATTGACCAACCTAATAGGATTAAGTCTGGGTCAAGGTCGAATCATATTTAGATGTGACTCGATCAAGTTAAGACCTAATTTGGCTCAGTGGTTATAGTCTGGATTGTAGGCTAACCCAATTGGTTCTGGTTCGACAATTTGGTGTCTAAGGTTAGTTGGGCAGATACGATCGACTGATTTTTAATTGGAAGCTACTCGACTCGAATGCGTTCTTGTCGAGTTAATGGCATATCCCTTCCACCGGTCTCACTTACCTGGCCATATGTGTCAACCTAGTTCTGATTTGAGGTGCCTAACAATTCGAGCTGACCCATGCCACTAGGTTAGTCATAATTATTATGACTATGTCAAGTCAAGTTTAGTGAGACCTAAATCAAATTTTTCTAAAAAAATATTAAGTCTAGGTCTTCCACCATTGTGGATGTGCGGGCCCTTCCCAGGGTTGATTGTTCTCGATTGGTTACAGTGGCTCAGTTGCATCGGGAAGATGCAACCATGTCCATTAGGCATTGGATGCTATGAATTAGAGGATGGGTTGGGCTCAATATTCTGGATACGGTGAGGGACCCAATCAGGAATCTAGTTCGTGCAAATGGTGGGTCTGACTTAACTAAGGATTGGAGCAATATTCCAGACATGGTGAGCTTCATGAATTAGAGACCAAATTTTGGGTGCACCATGATTAGAGAATCATTGGACAAGAGTTGTCCACTCATCAGTTGACCCATCACTAATAACTATTAGGTGAGATGATGAGCCAGTTGATGAGACCGCACCACCCATTAGAAATCACTGATCACGGAGATTTTCACATCTCTACCAAGAGAGTGTAGGGATCTGAGAAAATAGTGAGAGCCTAATTTGTTTAAAAATGAAACCCCTAAATAAATTGGTTAAATCTGATTACAAAATCTAACTAGAAACTTTCGACTCTCTACAGGAAACATGTCTACCTTCAACCCCCTAACCAAAATACTAGACACCCACAGATTGACTGGATCCAATTTTAAGGACTGGTTGAAGAACTACAGAATTATTCTAGGTTTTAAAAAATTAACTCATATCTTGGACCAGGACCCACCTGCCATGCCAGCACGTCCGATTGCTGAACAGAGAGCGTCTCTGAAAAAGTGGATGGATGATGATAACAAAGCAAGGTACTACATGTTGAGTGCAATGTCTGATGACTTGCAGTGCCAGCATGAAAATATTTTGACTATCTGCCAAATGTTGGCTCACCTACAAGAGTTGTTTGGTGAACAAAGTCGCGTAGCCAAGTATCAAGTCTGTCAAAGACTTTTTAAGGCCAAGATGCTTGATGGGCAGTCAGTCTAAGATCATTGTTTGACAATGATCAAGGATCCTGAGGAGCTTAGAAGCTCGGTATCATCTCAGACAAAAATTTTTAGATTGATGTGATCCTTCAGTCCTTGTCCGATGCATATGGTCAGTTCATCATGAGCTTTCATATGCATAAGATGCAGTGTACCTTGGCCGAGTTAATGAACATGCTGGTTATGGCTGAGCTTTCTATGAAGGGTTCAAAAGGCTCAATTCTTACGTGGAGTGGACTTCTTCCAAAAGAAAGTCTTTTGGAAAGAAAGAGAAGTCTGCGAAGAAGCAGAAGGTGGATGGCAAGAAGAAGAAGACAGAATCGAAGAAGCAGGCTGCTGATAAGGAAAAATATTTTCATTGCCAATCAGACGGCCATTGGAAGCAGAACTATCCTCAGTACCTGGCCATCCTGAAGAACAAGAAGGATGGTCTTTCTGGAGGTATGCTCATTTTAGAGTCTAATCTTATGATTTCTTCTGCATCCAGTTGGGTGCTTAACTCTGGTTCTAGTGCTCGTTTGTGCACTTCTATGCAGGGTCTTGAGGAGAGCAGGAGGCTGAGGGGGAGATGATCCTACACGTCGGGAACGGAGCAAGAGTTGCTGCTATGGCCGTGGGAACCTACCCTCTACATTACCATTAAGATTAGATTTATTTCTTAGAGATTGTTATTATGTGCCTGCAGTAAGCAGAAATTTGATTTTTGTTTCATGTTTAGCACAAGAAGGCTATGTGATTAGCTTTCATAAGGACCATTGTAACATTTTTTATGAAAATAATAAAGTTGCAGATGATTTTCTTATTAATGGTCTCTATCAGCTACATATTGATATATCTGTATTTAATATTGAGCAAAATATGAATGTCATAGGAATTAAAAGGCCTAGAGATAGTCTAAATGATAAGTATCTGTGGCACCTAAGGCTAGGTCATATAGCGGAAGATCGGGTTAATAAATTGGAGAAATCGGGCTATTGAGTCCATTGACTTCCGAGTCATATCCAGTTTGTGAATCATGCCTTCAAGGCAAAATGACCAAGCTTTTTTTTGTGAGACATAGGGAAAGAGCCACAAACCTACTTGCCCTAGTACATACTGATGTGTGCGGCCCATTTGATGTGCCGGCTAGAGGCAACTACGTCTACTTCATTACCTTTACCGATGATATGTTTAGGTACGGTATGTGTTCTAATGAAACACAAGTCTGAAGCTTTTGAAAGATTCAAAAAATTCAGACATGAGGTAGAAAAATAAACAGGAAAGCCCATTAAGGTTCTTCGATCAGATCGAGAAGGTGAATACCTTAGTCAGGAGTTCCTAGACTATCTTAAGGACAATGGTATAGTCTCTCAATGGACTCCACCTGGAACGCCTCAACTCAACGAGGTTTCAGAACAGAGAAATCAGACCCTATTATATATGGTCCGTTCCATGATGAGCTTCACGGACCTCTCCGAATTTCTTTGGGGACATTGTCTCATGACAGCAATTTATGTATTGAATAGGGTTTCCAATTCTACAACTAGTCTAGGCATGCAGCAGATCAATTTTATGGAAAAACTAAAATTTTATTTTTTATTTTTTGATATAATTATAATACTTATAAATCAAAAAAATAAATAATAAATTAGATTTAATTCATATTTTAATCTCATTAAAATATAAGACTTAAGACTATTCATGGATTCAACTAATCCTAGTCTAGTCATGCATCTTATGCATGTTAGATCTTCTTAGATTTAATTTTAAAATATTTTGATTTTAGATCCTATAACATCTAATATGACATCTAAAATTTTTAATATCAGATAAATAAAAATTAAAATCAGATCTAAATTAGATCTGAAATAGAGCCAATAATCTGGCTCTGATACCAGTTGAAGGAGGAAAACCACTTTTTCTCGTAGGATCTTCCAGATTTCACCAAATCTGGGGCGGAATAAATTTAAAAATTTTTTATTCTACATGTATTTCAGATCTAAATCTTTATATCTAATCTTATTATCTGATATTTCAAATCTAAAATTAAATCTAAAACTATGATGAAAGAAGAAATACCTCAAGGGTAATCTGATTACCCTATAGATGATCTCTGCACAGCCTGAGGTTCTGATGTAGCCACACAAGCACCAAGCTCTACCAATATCCACTTAGGTAGGACTTAGAACATCTTCTCCTCATGAATCTATGCTCCAAAAATCAGATCTAAATTTGATTAGGAAGATCTTCAAAAGTCTTCTTGAAGTTGGAACAGTAGCCTGTCGAAGAAGTCCTGCAACCTTCTGTTCCAAGCATCACCACGCCTTGGATCTTTGCCAGATGGATGTCCAACTCTTTGGACATGAAGAGAGAAGAAGGAGAGCAGGGAGATATAGAGAAGAGGGGAGGGGGCAGCAGCTATTTGGTTTTGTGCACAAAACAACTTCTACCTAGAAACCCTAGGTGCAGCAGGGTTTATATAGACCCTGTATGCTGTGCAGTGCCACATCATTCAACCAATCAAAAAATTTTAATAAATTCTAGAAAAATTTTAATTGATGGAGTGATGTTATTTGATCACATCAGAGAAGAACCCCACCCTCTCTCCTAAGTTGGGCCAACATTGGATAAGCTCAAGCAAGGTGGCGCTAAAGAGTCCATGTTTATCAAGACTCTTTGGTTCTTATCCATTTGGGGTGCCCACTTTAATCCAATTGGGCTCACACCATAATCTGATTATGGAACCAAATTTGATGTGGCTTGGCTTGTGGACACTCCACAAAAATCCTCCAATGAGCCCTCTTCAGTTTAAGACCCATATGTCAACTTTTGACAGATGTCCTAAAATGAAATTGGCAGGTGCTAGGAATTAGCAGGTGTTGTCTTAAATTTATCTCATAAATTAAGATAAATCTTTTTTGAGCTGGACAAGCTTCATTTAGACTGAGAAAAATCTTTCTAAGGTTTCTAGATGAGTCAAATCATATTTGGCTCAGTAGAGACAGAAAAGATTACACGAGGAGAAAGTTAGGCTCAATCATGTGCTAGCATGATTTCCTTGAACCTAATTGGATCTTATCCAAATCAATTGGATTAGCCCAATTGATGACATCCAGATCCTAACCCTTATTTGTGTGACCCAGTTAGGTTCAATTCTGTATGGTAATGAGATATGTCGTGATCTCATCATCGACATCATCGAAACTCCTTTCGATGGATCAGAACTCTTCTAATTCAGACAATTAGAATGATCGATTATCAATATCATTCTAATTGCTCTCAAAATCCATCAGTGATACCTAACAGTATGTGGTGGCAACCCATCAAAACTGAAGATGAACCTCTCAGTGTAGCTACTTGTGTGATTGAGTTCCTCTATCATGAGTCCTGACTGAATTAGGGTTAAGGTGAACTCGTCAAATCCAACATCAGTCATATGAGTTAATCGATCGATCCGAATCTGATGTGAAACCTTACTGAAAAACTTTTTTTCATTATTTCACTCTACCATGGCCATGGGCTTAAGGACTCGATCTTTCAATTATCATAGGACTACTCCTCTCATCTACCGAGGTTGATAGATCCTATCTTGGTGCGACCTAGTTCCTACAATGAATATGCTACAGCCAACATACACCTCAGGGTTCTGAATGGCTAGCAGACTGAGTTATGGTGTAGTCAAACTATAACACACTCAAGGTAACTGTCGATGCACCTTAGGTAAAGAACTAGACACACAATTGTAGCATCGAGCTAGTCATTGATGAGAAGGTAGACTTCCTTATGACTGCTTGAAGTGATCACGCTCAGTACTCTCATTCTCAACGAATACCTATACTCTCGCTCCAGTATCTCCACACGTAGACTCAAGACACATATACCTAAGAAAGCGATCGTACACCAACCTTTCGGATTGATCACCATCCTCGTGATGATCCTATGGTCAGGAGCTGTTTATGAGTTAGTTATGTAAATTCATGCCTTAAATTTTCAACTCTTGAAAATATAATTTATATTCTTACTAACTCAAAGGATGTATCACAGATACAATGTACATAATGTGATAAAAGAATAATCTTTTTATTCATTTATAGTCAAAATTATAAATTTGCCCTTAGATCTGTACAGGAATGTGTCAACCGATCTGGCATCTAGGGCACACATCTAACATCTTAAATTGAAGGCCACTTGGCAAGAGCTTATTAAAGATTTTTATGGAGCCAAACCACATCAAATTGGGTGCCATAATCAGATTATGGTGTGAGCCCAATTAGATTAAGTGGGTGCCCCAAGTGGATAAGGTTGGAGAGTCTTGATAAGATTGGACTCTTTGGCGCCAACCTCTCTTTGTCCTTATCCAGTGTTGGCGCCAACTTTGAGATAGAGGCTTGGGTTCTTATCTGATGTGATCAGATGACATCAAGTAACCAATCAAAATTTTTCCAAAATTTATTAAAATTTTTTGATTGGTTGAATGATGTGGCACTGCGCAGCATACAGGGTCTATATAAACCCTTCTGCGCCTAGGGTTTAGTAGGCTGAAGTTATTTTATGCACAAAACCAATAGCTGCCACCACCTCCCTTCTTCTCCACATCCTCCCTACTCTCCTATCTCCCCTCTTCACATCCAAGGAGTTGGACGTTCATCTGGTGCAAGGAAAAGACGTGGTGACGTCTGGAACAGGAAGGCTGCAGGACATCTTCGACAGGCTGCTGCTTCAACTTTAGGAGTTTTGAAGTACTTCCAAATCAGATAGAGATCTGATTTTTGGAGCATATATTCATGAGGAGAAGATATTTCAGGTCTGCTTGAGTAGATATCGGTAGAGGCCAGGTGCTTGTGTGGCTACATCTAAACCTGGGCTATGCTGAGATCATCTACAGGGTAATTAGATTACCCTTGAGGTATGTTATACTTCTCATACTTTTAGATTTAATTTTAGATTTTAAATATCAGATAATAAAATTAAATCTAATAGACATTAGATCTAAAATAATATAGGATAAAATTTTTAAATTATTCCATCCTAGATTTGATGAAATTTGGAAGATCCTACAAAAGAAAAAGGCAGTTTTTCCTTTAGTCCGATCATAAGAACAAAGTAGAATTTAAGACCTTCTCCTTCCATTCAATGGGGTGTTCTTATGGCATGTAGGGGTGCTGCGCGTTCATCCTTAATCAGAAATCAAAATTTTTTTCTGCAAAACCCTAGATCCTGAAACCCTAGGATTTATTAACATATTTTGTTTATGAACCCAAGACTTAATTAATGAATTAAGCTTATGAAATTAAATTAGATCTAAAATTGAGAATTTCAGATCTAAGTCATTTTCATAAAATTGGGTTCGGGCTTGGATAGCTCAATTAGGTCTAGCAGTTGATCAAACTGAATCAAAAGTTAGTTAGGTGGGATCATGAAAGCTAATAATTGACCAGTCTAATAGGATTAAATCTAGGTCAAGGTCGAATCACATTCATATGTGACTCGATCAAGTTAAAACCTAATTTGGCTCAGTGGTTAGAGCCTGGATTGTAGGCTAACTCAATTGGTTCTGGTTCGATAATTTGGTGTCTAAGGTAAGTTGGGCAGATGCGATCGAATGATTTTTTATTGGGAGCTACTCAACTCGAATGCATTCTTGTCAAGTTAATGGCATATCCCTTCCATCGATCTCACTTACCTGGCCATATGTGTCGATCCAGTTCTGATTTGAGGTGACTAACAATTCGATCTAACCCATGTCACTAGGTTAGTCATAATTGTTATGACTATGTTAAGTCAAGTTTAATGAGACCTAAATCAAATCTCCTTAAGAAAATATTAAGTCTAAGGTCTTCCACCATTATGGATGTGCGGGCTCTTCTCGGGGTTGATTGTTCTCGGCTGGTTATAGTGGCTCAGTTGCATCGGAAAGATACAACCATGTCCATTAGGCATTGGATGCTATGGATTAGAGGATGGGTTGTGCTTAATATTTCAGATACGGTGAGGGACCCATTCAAGAATCTAATTCATGCAAATGGTGGGTCTGACTTAACTAAGGATTGGAGTAATATTCTGGCACGATGAGCTTCGTGAATTAGAGATCAAGTTTTGGGTGCACCATGATTAGAGAATCATTGGACAAGAGTTGTCCACTCATCGGTTGACCCATCATCAATAACTGTTAGGTTAGGTGATGAGCCAGTCGGTGAGACCACACCACCCACTAGAAATCACTAATCACGGAGATTTTCATATCTCTACTTAGGGAGTGTAGGGATCTGAAAAAATAGTGAGAGCCTAATTTGTTTAAAAATAAAACCCCTAAACAAATTGGTTAAGTTTGATTATAAAATCTAACTAAAAATTTTTGACTCTCTATAGGAAATATGTCTGCATCCAATCTCCTGACCAAAATACTAGACACCCACAGATTGACTGGATCCAATTTCAAGGACTGGTTGAGAAACTACAAAATTATTCTGAGTTTCAAGAAACTGACTCATGTCTTGGACCAGGACCCACTTGCCATGCCAGCACATCTGACTGCTGAACAGAGAACGTCTCTAGAAAAGTGGACAGATGAAGATAACAAATCCAGGTACTACATGTTGGGTGCAATGTCTGATGACTTGCAGTGCCAGCATGAGAATATTATGACTATCCGCCAAATGTTGGCTCACCTACAAGAGTTGTTGGTGAACAAAGTCGCACAGTCAAGTATCAAGTCTGCCAAAGACTTTTAAAGGCTAAAATGCATGATGGGCAGTCAGTCCAAGATCATTGTTTGACAATGATCAAGGACCTTGAGGAGCTTGAGAAGCTCGATATCATCTTAGACAAGGATTTTCAAATTGATGTGATCCTTCAGTCTTTGTCCGATGCATATGGTCAGTTCATCACGAATTCCATATACATAAGATGCAGTGTACCTTGGTTGAGTTAATGAACATGTTGGTTATGGCTGAGCTTTCTTTGAAGAGTTCAAAAGGCTCAGTCCTTAATGTGGAGCGGACTTCTTCCAAGAGAAAGTCTTTTGGAAAGAAGAAAAAGTCTGCGAAGAAACAGAAGGTGGATGGAAAAAGGAAGAAGACGAAACCGAAGAAGAAGGCTGTTGAAAAAAGAAAATATTTCTACTGCAATTCAGATGGCCATTGGAAATGGAACTGTCCTCAGTACTGACCACCCTGAAGAACAAGAAGGATGGTCCTTCTAGAGGAATGCTCGTTATAGAATCTAATCTTACGATTTTCTCTGCATCCAGTTGGGTACTTGACTCTGGTTCTAGTGCTCATTTGTGTACTTCTATGCAGGGTCTTGAGGAGAGCAGAAAGCTGAGGGAAGGGGATATGATCCTACGCATCGGGAACGGAGCAAGAGTTGCTGCTGTAGCCGTGGGAACCTACCCTCTGTGATTACCGTTAGGATTAGATTTAGTTCTTAGAGATTGTTATTATGTACCTACAGCAAGCAGGAATTTGATTTCTGTTTCATGTTTAGCACAAAAAGGCTATGTGATTAGCTTTCATAAGAACCATTGTAACATATTTTATGAAAATAATAAAGTTGCAAATGGTTTTCTTATTAATGATCTCTATCAGCTACATATTGATGTATCTGTATTTCATATCGAGCAAAATGTGAATGCCATGGGAATTAAAAGGCCTAGAGATAGTCTAAACGATAGGTATCTGTGGCACCTAAGGCTAGATCATATAGCGGAAGACAGGGTTAACAAATTGAAGACATTCGGGCTATTGAGTCCATTGACTTCCGAGTCGTATCCAGTTTATGATCATGCCTTCAAGGCAAAATGACCAAGCTTCCTTTTGTGGGACATGGAGAAAGGCCACAGACCTACTTGTCCTAGTACATACGGATGTGTGTGGCTCATTTAATGTACCGGCTAGAGGCAACTATGTCTACTTCATTACCTCTACCGATGATATGTCTAGGTACGGGTATGTATTTCTAATGAAACACAAGTCTGAAGCCTTTGAAAAGTTCAAAGAATTCAGGCATGAGGTAGAAAAATAAACTGTTGGGAATAGTATCCCAAAGCCAATCGTCAGCCTGTTGACGGTTGTGCTCATTTTTGTATTTGTATATGAATTATGAATTAATAAAAATTATTTTGATATTTTTCATCACAAAATATTTCATCTTCTAATGAACTCCTATATTGTGGTGAAGTCCTTAGGACTATTTAGACTCGACAAAGAAGGATTTATCATTTAGTCCTTAAATCTGTTCGCAACCAAATGATACGTTGTTACCAAGGACGACAACGTTTATCAAGCATAGGTCATTGTGTGCCATATAGGTTGGTTGTTCTCTTAACCAATGAGTGTGGAGATACTGGTATGGCATACAGGTGAGATGTAAGGGTACATCTGCACTGAACGTGACCGACTCCGGAGCTATTTCTGCTGTCAAGATTTGCTCTGATGGAATATGGGTATAAATATCCCTCCGACCTGAGACCGCCACGGTGACTTGCAAGCAACTCACTGCACTTAGGCACTGGACTACCTGAATTTTTAATTCAGTGACGGAAGGCTGCTGGGTGTAGTCAAGTACTTGACTTGTCGGTGCGTGTGTCAAATAGGATTGACCACTCCAATTTAGGAGCTGTGTACAGTCATGTTTCAATTTAGCAAAACTTTGGCCAGGGTAGTCCTTATGAGGAGTCACAGGACTGTTTGAGTTGAGCACGATTCGGATGATCTGATCAGGGTTGACAGTTTAACCCTGAGTCATCCTAAACACAAAGGTCAAAAGGATAATTATATAGTAACCATATTCATGTAGGTTCTGAGTGTTGCGATTGTGACTCTTCGACCTATCCAGACGTCGGGTACCGTTGCTAGATGGTCACTTTGATTAGTATAGGAATTGGTTCCTATGCTACCGGCTTAGGTTCGAACCTGTGGGGTCACACACATTAGAGGTTCCTATCTGATCTGATGGTTGATGTAGAATCCTACATGTTTGGGACTTGATGATCGAGAATCAGGATTCTCTGATCATGAGTTCCACACATTATGGGTATCGGGGTCAAGAGTCCCACTGGTTGGGACTTTTCGATCAGGGTTACATATCGATGAATTCTGATGCCCGATTGCCCATCGAATTTGGACTCAATATTTATGAGAGGTTTAATTAGTGATTTGATCACTAATTAACTCAATTTGATTGAGTAATTATTTTTGGATCAAGTCCAATTGAATTGGATTCAGTTGGATTTGACCCGATTAGGTTAAGAGTAGACCTAATCGTCAAGATGGTTTGGTCCCTGATTTGATCAGGGGTTGGCTTAGTCAATTCTGATTTGATTAGGATTTTATTGAGCCTAATTAAGCCTAATTAAGTTGGGTTTAAATTAGTCTAATTGACCTAACTTATTTGGTTCAATTAGGTTGGTTTAAATAATTAAACTACCTTGACCCAATCTCCATGCGCCACCTCACTTCCATTGCACCCATTTGAATTCATGAGAAGGAATTTCTCATGAATTTTTTCCTCATGCCAAGCCCTCTCCACCTCCACTTTAATGTGCCATATGAATGGATAAGGATGATTGGTTGGCCATTCAAATTCAAAATAAAGTTTGAATTTGAATGGGCAATCAATCTTTGCGCCTTATCCCTTTTTCTACGCCCCATTTATTACATGAGAAAAGGTTTCTCATGAAATCACTCCATGCATAATTTAAGCCATGCCTCACACCTTTAGTGGATAAGGTTTAAGTTGATGTCCATTTGAATTCAAAATTTGATTTGAATTCAAATGTGCAATTACTCATCTTTATCCTTTCTTTTGGATAAGATGTTTGACGTTGTTATAAAAGGAGGAGAAGAGTGGTGCATGCAAGAAGAAGATTTTTTGAAGAAAAATTTTGGGAGTGAGAAGTCTTGTGTGTAAGAAGGAAGTCCATATCCTTCCAAGAGAAAAAGAAAGAAAAGAAAGAAAAGTGGGTGCAAGATTTTCGGTGAGTTTCCTAGAGTTTTAGCCTGGGGTTCGGGAAGTGAGAAAGTGAGCTACGAGTATCGTGATCCCATAAAATCTCAAGGAGATCTTCAACATCTTCTCAAGCATGTCTGTTGATGATTCGGAGCATCCAAAGAATCGACAGACATCGATCGAAGGAGTTGATCAGCATCGATCGTCAAAAAGGCTCTACAACGAGCTAGCACTCGTGAGGAGTCGATCAGATCGGGAGCTTCGTGTGGATGATCTGTTGAGACCAGACATCTATGTGGCTGTATCGCATGATCAGACTCTTTCGACGGTGATCAGATTGCGACGATCTACTACCCGCACAAAGACATTGTGTTCTGAACACATTACAGTAAAGTGTTTACTGTTCAAATTTGAATTTCAAATTTAAATGCATGCATGCTATATATCATATTTAGATCCTAGTGTAGGATAAATTTATGTTAATTAATTAGATTAACTAATATTTTTTCACTGTAAAATCAATATTTTGAAAAAATTTTAAAATTACCATTTTACCCCTGCACTGAATTTTCCCACAAGTGGTATCAGAGCAGGTTCTTAGATATGATATATATATTTGCATGCATAGATTAAGTTGTAATCTAAAAGTTTAAATTTGAAATTTAAAATTTAAAATTTAAATTTTGAAATTGGTATATTTAGATAAACTTGATCCAAGTAGCAAGTAATCGAATTGGGTTGGTTACCATGGCCGTCCGGTCATAGGAGAAAAGTAGGGTTTAAAGACCCTCTCCTCCCATTCGATGGGGTCTCCTATGGCGGTAGGGGTGCCGCTGCAATTATATCCCATGCAAATGAAGCAGCGAAAGAAATTAATTGTAAAGATTTCATTATAAAATTTATCATGAATGTGTTAGATTAGATCTAAAAGAATATTCATGATTTATTCTGATTGAGTTATTTTCTATTATGTAATTAGCAATAGGATTGCTATTTATGAAATGTGCTAATCTATTTGTGAAATGAGTCAACATATTTGGTGAACAAAAAATAAAACCTTTCAAATTTAAAAATTATTTTCGAAATGCCAAACCCTGACCCATCAGCCCAAATACTTAATTAAAAGAATTAAGTGTTGTCTAGTAGGTCTAGAATTATAAATTAAGACCTAAGAAATTGCATAAACTTGTGGGTCAATGGGTTAGATGGATTAGGTCCATAATTGGGTTAGACCTAAGGTTAGCTTAAAGAAATGGACTAAATTAGAGTAATTGGTCAAATCTAATCAAAAGTTGAATTAGATTAGGTCAAGGATACTCTAGACTCAACTCCAATAGTTGTAGTTGAATGGGTCCATGTCTTTAACTAGACCAAGATGGACTTAATTCATGGCTACGCGGTGGAACCCTATTTACTAAGTTGATCAAATTAAAACTAATGAACCGGTTGGTGTCTAAGGTAAGTTTGCAGTTTGACCAGTGGTTTTTAAGCGGGAGCTACTCACAGTGATTTGATCTCTGACGAGTTAATGGCTTATCCCCACCACTGATCTCACTTACCTGACCAACCTGGTGAATTAGGTTTTGATTAGATCACTTGGTGATTAGGGCTCACCCATGTCATTAGGTAAATCAGTTTGACTGATTTAGGTGCTCCTAATGCCAGCTTTAATTAAATCCTTTTTAATCTGACTTGGTGAAGTCAGTGGGAGGATTGAAATTGGCTGGATATTTTCTTCTCATCTATTCTTTAATAAAATTCTCAAAAAAAAAAATATTAGGTCCCTAAAAATGATTAAGTTATATTGATAACTAAGTCATAGCCTCCCATTAAGTGAGTGATAATGAGTCTATTAGTTTAATAATCATTGGAGGCCCAAAGGCCTGGTGCTTATTGACTAATGGAATTATCATTCATAATATGATATTTGTTTGAGTCTTTCTGACGGTGATCAGGTTGGCTGACCAAAGTCGGGCCTGATCATTTATAGGTCCGATTCACCAAATCAAATCATGTTAATGGTTGGACCTAACCAAATCTTTTCAGTGGAGGCCAAAGCCTACTGATTAGGTTCTGGGGCAAAATCAATTACTAGAAGTTGTTTAGAGAAACAACTGGTTATGAACCTACCCATAGATGCACATGGGTTGACCAACCAAAGTTGGGCTTGTGTGTAGTCTATGTGGATTCTGGTACCCACTAAGGAATTAAAGTAATTTCTCGAATTGGAGGTTGAGGCTACCAGTTCGTAAAAGTACTGGGAGAAACTTTAGACTAAAGTCCAAGTCCTTAGTATTTATAATTTATGTACTAATAGAGGTCTAATTTTTCTTTATGCAGCTATGGCCACTACCCTATCCCTCCGGTCATTATTAGATAATGACAAGCTCATGGGACCTAATTTCGATAGCGGTATCGAAAATTAAAAATCATCCTTGAGCATGAGCGGATCCTTTATGTAGTAACGGATCCTGCACCTGAGGAGCCAGCCCCGAACGTTAAAGGGAGGTCCAGACACTTATCAGAAGTGGTTCAACGATCGCACCACCGTTCGATGCATTATGCTGCTGCAATGAATGATGAGTTCAGCCACAGATTCAAGAACGCCTAGCCACAGGAGATGCTTCAAATATTGAACGACTCCTTTGGCACGCTTGACGATGTTGAAAGGCATAAAACTAGTTGTGCCATTTTTAATGCTCGGATGAGGGATGGAGACTTAGTCACTGATCATGTACTGTACATGATCGAAATGATTGAGCACTTAAGTAAACTGAGCTTTCCCTTGCACGAGCAGCTCGGTAAGGATGCGATCCTTAATTCATTGCCCAAGTCCTTCCTCCCCTTCCTTACTCATTTTCGGATGACAAAGCCTGCAGTGAACTACCACGACTTGTTGGGGTTGCTGCAGAACTTTGAGAAAATCACCAGCTCCATAAGGAGTCGGTGAATGTTGTGGGAGGGTCTTCTTCTAGTCGTCGACCCTTTAAGAAAGGAAAGAAGAAGAACAAGAAGAAGAAGAATAAGAAGGTGCAGCTGCATGCTGGGACGTCTGCATAGGGTCAGACCAAGAAACGCAAGCCCGACCAAAACCAGGCGGAGTGCTTCTTTTGCAAGAAGCTGGGGCACTGGAAGAGGAACTGTCCTCTATACATTGCCTCACTGGACCCGAACAGGCCGAAGAAGAAGCAAGGTACTTATATGATAACACCTTGCAACTTTTTTATTTATGATACTACTGCCTGGGTATTGGATACCGGAAGCTCTTATCATATTTACAATTCGATGCAGGGTCTGCAGGTCAGTAGGAGATTTGATGAAGGCGATAGATTCCTGAACGTTGGAGATGGAAGCAAAGTTTTAGTTCTAGCATTAGGAATCATGAACCTTGTAATCAATTCTCGAAATATAATTCTGAGTGAATGTCACTATTGTCCAAGCTTTTTATTAAATATTATTTCTATAGGCCTTTTGGCCATGAACGGTTATCAACTTTTAATAAAAAGAAATGTTTGCAATATCATTTTGAATGGTGTTACAATGTTTGTTGGACAACTTAATAATAGAATTTACTTTCTATCACAACCTGTTAATGTGGTTCAAACCTCCGATAAACGTCCTAGAATAGATAATGTGTCAGAAGTCTACCTTTGGCACTGTAGGCTAGGTCATATCAATAAGAACAGGATAAACAGGTTGGCTCAAGAAGGAATTCTTGAAGTAGGTGATTGTGAATCACTTCCAACCTGTGAGTCCTGTCTTCTTGGTAAAATGACCAAATCACCTTTCATTGGAAAAAGGTGAGCGAGCCAGTGAACTCTTGGGTTTGGTACATTCTGATGTATGTGGACCCATTAGCTCAAGTGCAAGAGGTGGATATTTCTACTTCATAACCTTCACAGATGACCTATCGAGGTATGGGTATGTCTATTTAATGAAGCACAAATCAGAGTCGTTTGAAATGTTCAAACTATTCCGAAATGAGGTAGAAAAATAAATTGGAAAGTGTATTAAAACTCTTCTAAATAGGGTTCCGAGTAAGTCTGTAACCAAAATGCCATATGAGATATGGATAGGACGTAAGCCAGTACTCTCGTACCTTAGGGTTTAGGGGTGTCCGGCTTATGTTAAACGTTTAATTACGGACAACTTGGACCTAGGTCTGATAAGTGTAATTTTATAAGGTACCCAAAAGAGACCAAAGGGTATTACTTCTACCTAGCTGATGAGCAAAAAGTGTTTGTCAGTCTTAAGGCAATCTTTTTGGAAAAGGAGTTCCTTGGTGAAGGGACTGTTGCCTCTAATATCGAACTTGACGAAGTTCGGCAGGTGAAAAAACCGACAGAAGTTGCTGAACCTGAACCGAATTTGGTTAGATCAGATCTAGAGCCTATTGTTCAAGCACCCTTAAGGTAATCTGATAGTGTACCATGTCAACTGGACAGATACTATGGTTTTTTGGTC
Source organism: Elaeis guineensis (assembly GCF_000442705.2). Classification (NCBI taxonomy): domain Eukaryota; kingdom Viridiplantae; phylum Streptophyta; class Magnoliopsida; order Arecales; family Arecaceae; genus Elaeis; species Elaeis guineensis. The sequence goes on along the minus strand of NC_026001.2, from coordinate 35,005,268 downwards.
CGGGATGGCGATCCTATCGAACTTGATGAAAACGATGAGGATCCGATCACCTACATGGATGCAATGCAGAGACCCGACTCTGAGAAATGGCTGGAGGCCATGAAATCCGAAATGGAGTCCATGAAGGTCAACGATGTGTGGACATTGGTTGACCCACCCGAAGGAGTAAAACCCATAGGGTGTAAGTGGGTCTTCAAGGGGAAGAGAGGCACAGATGGAAAGGTGGAAACCTATAAAGTCCGTCTAGTTGCCAAGGGATATCATCAACATTATGGTATAGACTATGATGAGATATTTTCTCCTGTAGCAATGCTCAAATCCATTCAGATTATGCTTACGATAGCTGCCCATCTGGACTATGAAATCTGGCAGATGGATGTGAAGACAGCTTTCCTAAATGGAGAGCTGGATGAAGAGGTGTATATGATACAACCTGAAGGATTCACATCCACAAATGAGTCTAAGGTGTGCAGGCTACAGAGGTCCATTTATGGACTTAAGCAGGCATCACAGAGTTGGAACATACGTTTTGATAAGAGGATCAAGACGTATGGCTTTGTTAAGAACGGAGAAGAGCCATGCATTTATAAGTGGGCTAATGGTCTAGTAGTAGTATTTCTTGTATTGTATGTGGATGACATTCTCTTAATCGAGAATGATGTCCTTGCATTACAGGGAATAAAAATTTGGTTGTCGTCACAGTTCTCCATGAAGGATCTAGGAGAAGCTTCCTACATCCTAGGGATGAGAATCTATAGAGATAGATCTAAAAGGTTGCTTGGTTTATCTCAGTCCACGTACATTGATACTATGCTGAAGAGGTTCAGCATGGAGAATTCCAAGAAAGGCCATCTTCCGATAGGCCATGAAATTTCTCTCTCAAAGAGGGATTATCCGACGACACCTCAAGAGAGAGAGCGTATGGGTAGGATTCCATATGCTTCGGTAGTGGGATCTATCATGTACGCCATGATATGTACACGACTAGATGTGGCATACTCACTAGGGATAGTGAGTAGATACCAATCTAATCCAGAGGAGAATCACTGGAAGGTTGTTAAAACCATCCTAAAGTATTTAAGAAATACTAAGGACCAGTGGCTTGTTTATGGTGAATCAGACTTGAGACTTATAGGGTTTACAGACTCTAGTTTTTAGTCTGATCACGATGACAGCAAAAGTGTATCGGGATTTATTTTTACCCTTAATGGTGGGGCTATCTGCTGAAAAAGTTCTAAGCAGCACACAATGGCTGATTCAGTTTGCGAGGTGGAGTATGTCGCTGCATCAGATGCTGCCAAAGAAGCAGTGTGGCTGAGAAAATTCATCATCGAGCTCGGAGTAGCACCCTCCCTTGCTGGTCCAGTTCTGCTCTACTGTCACAGCTCTGGAGCCATTGCTTAGGCGAAGGAACCAAAGGCACACCAGTGGATGAAGCATATTTTGTGCCGCTACCATCTCATCCAAAAAATTATGGATCGAGGTGACGTTGATCTTCAGAAGATCGACGGGAAGGAGAACCTAGCTGACCCATTCACTAAAGCCATTGTGGTGAAGGAGTTCAACAACTACAAGTCGAAGATGGGTATTAGATACTGCACCGATTGGCTTTAGGTCAAGTGGGAGATTGTTGGGAATAGTGTCCCAAAGTCAATCGTCAGCCTGTTGACGGTTGTGCTCATTTTTATATTTGTACATGAATTATGAATTAATAAATATTATTTTGATATTTTTCATCACAAAATATTTCATCTTCTAATGAACTCCTATGTTGTGGTGAAGTCCTTAGGACTATTTAGACTCGACAAAGGAGGATTTGTCGTTTAGTCCTTAAATCTGTTCGCGATCAAATGATACGTTGTTACCAAGGATGACAATATTTATCAAGCATAGGTCATTGTGTGCCATATAGGTTGGTTGTCCTCTTAACCAATGAGTGTGGAGACACTGGTATGGCATACAGGTGAGATATAAAGGTACATCTGCACTGAACATGACCGACTCCGGAGCTATTTCTGCTGTCAAGATTTGCTCCGATGGAATATGGGTATAAATAACCCTCCGACCTGAGACCACGATAGTGACTTGTAAGCAATTCACTGCACTTAGGCACTGGACTACCTGAATTTTTAATTCAGTGACGGAAGGCTGCTGGGTGTAGTCAAGTACTTGACTTGTCAGTGCTTGTGTCAAGATGAGATTGACCACTCCAGTTTAGGAGCTGTGTACAGTCATGTTTCAATTTAGCAAAATTTTGGCCAGGGTAGTCCTTGTGAGGAGTCACAGGACTGTTTGAGTTAAGCACGATTCGGATGATCTGATCAGGATTGACAGTTTAACCCTGAGTCGTCCTAAATACAGGGGTCAAAAGGATGAATTATATAGTAACCATATTCATGTAGGTTCTGAGTGTTGTGATTGTAACTCTTCAACCTATCCAGATGTCGAGTACCATTGCTAGATGGTCACTTCGATTAGTACAGGAATTGGTTCCTGTGCTACCGGCTTAGGTTCGAACCTGCGGGGTCACACACATTAGAGGTTCCTCTCTGATCTGATGGCTGATGTAGAATCCTATATGTTTGAGACTCGATGATCGAGAATCAGGATTCTCTGATCATGAGTTCCACACATTATGGGTACCGGGGTCAAGAGTCCCACTGGTTGGGACTTTTCAATCAGGGTTACATATTGATGAATTCTGATGCTCGATTATCCATCGGATTTGAACTCAGTATTTATGAGAGGTTTAATTAGTAATTTGATCGCTAATTAACTCAATTTGATTGAGTAATTATTTTTGGATCAAGTCTAATTGAATTCGATTCAGTTGGGTTTGACCCGATTAGGTTAAGAGTTGACCTAATCGTCAAGATGGTTTGGTCCTGATTTGATCAAGGGTTGGGCTTAGTCAATTCCTGATTTGATTAAGATTTTATTGAGCCTAATTAAGTCTAATTAAGTTAGATTTAAATTAGTCTAATTGGACCTAACTTATTTGGTTCAATTAGGTTGGTTTAAATAATTAAACCATCTTGACCCAATTTCCATGCGCCACCTCAATTCCATTGCACCCATTTGAATTCATGAGAAGGAACTTCTCATGAATTTTTTCCTTACACCAAGCCCTCTCCACATCCTACTTTAATGTGCCATATAAATGGATAAGGATGATTGGTTGGCCATTCAAATTCAAAATAAAGTTTGAATTTGAATGGGCAATCAATCTTTGTGTCTTATCCCTTTTTTTACGCCCCATTTATTACATGAGAAAAAATTTCTCATGAAATCACTCCATGCACAATTTAAGCCACGCCTCATGCTTTAGTGGATAAGGGATGAGTTGGTGTCCATTTGAATTCAAAATTTGATTTGAATTCAAATATGCAATTACTCATCTTTATCCTTTCTTTTGGATAAGACGTTTGACGTTGTTATAAAAGGAGGAGAAGAGTGGGGCATGCAAGAAGAAGATTTTTTGAAGAAAAAATCTAGGGCGTGAGAAGTTTGTGCATGAGAAGGAAGCCCATATCCTTTCAAGAGAAAAAGAAAGAAAAGAAAGAATAGTGGGTGCAAGGTTTCCGGTGAGTTCCTTAGAGTTTTAGCCTAAGGTTCGGGAAGTGAGAAAGTGAGCTATGAGTGTCATGAGCCCACAAAATCTCAGGAAGATCTTCAACATCCTCTCAAGCATGTCTGTTGATGATCTGGAGCATCCAAAAAATCGACAGACATCGATCGAAGGAGTTCGATCAGCATCGACCGTCAAAAGGGCTCTACAATGAGCTAGCACTCGTGAGGGGTCGATCAGATCGAGAGCTTCGTGTGGATGATCCACAGAGGCCAGACATACTGTGTGGCTGTGCCGTGATGATCAGACTCTCCTGACGGTGATCAGATTACGGCAATCTACTACCCGCACAAAGGTATTGTGTTCTAAACATATTACAGTAAAGTGTTTACTGTTCGAATTTGAATTTCAAATTTAAATGCATGCATGCTATATATCATATTTAGATCCTAGTGTAGGATAAATTTATGTTAATTAATTAGATTAATTAATATTTTTTTACTGTAAAATCATGATTTTGAAAAAATTTTAAAATTATCATTTTACCCCTGCACTAAATTTTCTCACACAAACAGGAAAGCCCATTAAGGTTCTTCGATTAGATCGAGGAGGTGAATACCTTAGTCAGGAGTTCCTAGACTATCTTAAGGATAATGGCATAGTCTCTCAATGGACTCCACCTGAAATGCCACAACTCAATGAGGTTTTCGAATAGAAGAATCGGACCCTATTAGATATGGTTCATTCCATGATGAGCTTCACGGACCTCCCTGAGTTTCTTTGGGGACATTATCTCATGATAGCAATATATGTATTGAATAGGATTACCTCTAAAATCATTCCTACCACACCGTATGAGATATGGCATGATAAGAAGCCAAGTCTGAGTCATCTCAGAATTTGGGGTTATCCGGCTTATGTCAAGAGACAGCAGGCAGACAAGTTAGAGTTCAGATCTTTTAGAATTCGGTTCATAGGATATCCTAAAGAGTCATTAGGATACTATTTCTATATTCGAAAGATCACAATGTGATTGTGAATTGACATGCTATTTTTTTTGAAAAATAGTTTATTCAAGATGGTGGCATCGGAAGAATAATTAAGCTCAAGGAGAATGTCTCCCAAGAGCAACGAGCTAAAGAACCTGAGGAACCAAATCAATTAGAACTAGTCCTAACACAACCTCTTCCACCTCGTAGATCGACTAGGGTTTTCATCCTCCTGAAAGGTACTTAGGTACCATACAAGAGGATGTAGAGAAATATTCCTCATGGGAAATGGGGCTCACGATGATGACCCCAAGACCTATGATGAGGCGATATCAGATATCGACTTCAGAAATGGTTAGAGGCATGAGATCAGAAATTGACTCGATACACTCCAACCAAATCTAAACCTTGATAGATCCACCTGAAGGTATTGTACCTATTAGGTATAAATGGATCTTCAAGAAAAAGATAGGTGCAGATGGGAATGTGGAGACATTCAAGGCTAGGCTCATAGCGAAAGATTATAGTCAGCGTGAAGTCATTGACTATCAGGATACCTTCTCGCCCGTAGCCATGCTAAAATCTATCCACACATTATTTGCTATTGCAGCCTATTTTGATTATGAAATATAGCAGATAGATGTAAAATGGCATTCTTAAATGGATATCTTGAAGAAGATATCATATGGAACAGCCGCTTGGTTTCACATCCAGTGATGATGATCACAAGGTCTGCAAGCTGTAAAGGTCCATTTATGGACTTAAGCAAGCATCTCGGAGCTGGAATATTTTTTCAATGATGTGATCAAAATTTTGGTTTCATCAAGAACGAGGAGGAACCATGTGTATTCAAGAAGGTCAGTGGGAGTGCAGTTGTCTTCCTCGTACTATACGTTGATGACATCCTCCTAATTGAAAATGATATTTTCATGTTGACCTCGATTAAAATATGATTGTTAAGGAGTTCTCTATGAAAGATCTAGGAGAAGCATCCTTTATATTGGGTATTAAGGTCTATAGAGATAGATCAAATAGGATGCTAGGACTTTCACAGAAGATGTGCATAGAGAAGGTGTTAAAAAGGTTTAGCATGAAAAATTTCAAAAGAGGTTTAGTACCTTTTAGACATGGTATTCATCTCTCCAAGAAGACGTACCCTAGCACACCTAAGGAGATTGAATGCATGAGCAAGATCCCTTATGCTTCGACAATAGGAAGCCTCATGTATGCCATGCTATGTACACGACCTGATATAGCCCATGCTGTGAGTGTTACAAGCAGATATCAGTCGAATCCAGATGAAGAGCACTGGACTTCTGTGAAATGTATCCTTAAGTACTTGAGAAGGACTGAAGATATATTTCTAATCTTTGGGAATGGAGAACTCCAGGTTCAGGGATTTACAAACTTAGACTTTATGTCTGATATAGATGATCGAAAGTCAACATCTGAAAGTCTGTTCATTTGCAATGGTGGTATAGTTAGCTGGAAGAGTTTCAAGCAGACAGTGATTGCTGATTCCACCATGGAGGCAGAGTATATTGCTGCATCGAAAGCTATAAAAGAGGTATTTGGTACAAAAAGTTTGTCACAAAACTTGGAGTGATGTCATCAGATGCCATCCCTCTTTACTGCGACAATAATGGTGCCATAGCCCTAGCTAAGGAGCCAAGATCTCATCAAAAGTTCAAGCATATCGAGCGGTGATTCCATCTGATCCGTAATTACCTCGAAAAAGATTATGTCGAGGTTAAGAGAGTCGACTCCACAGACAATTGGCAGCCCACTGACAAAGCCATTAGACCAGCAGAAGATCGAAGCCCACCTTGAGAAGATGGGACTTAGATATGTAGCCAATTGGCATTAGGTCAAGTGGGAGTTTGTTAGATGTGTGCCCTAGATGCCAGATTGGCTGACACATTCCTATACAAATGTAAGGATAAATTTATAATTTTGACTGTAAATGAATAAAAGGGTTATTCTACTATCAAATTGTGTACATTATATCTGTGATATATCCTTTGAGTTAGTAGGAATGTTAATTCATATTTTTAAGAGTTAAAAATTTAAGGCATGAATTTACATAACTAACTCATAAACAGCTCCTGACCATAGGATCATCACGAGGATGGTGATCGATCTGGAAGGTTGGTGTACGATCGCTTTCTTAGGATAGATGTGTCTTGAGTCTACGGTGTGGAGACACTAGAACGAGAGTACAGATATTCATTGAGAACGAGAGTACTGAGCGTGACCACCTCGAGCAGTCATAAGGAAGTCTACCTTCTCGTCGATGACTAGCTCGATGCTGCAGCTGTGTGTCTAGTTCTTTGACCTGATCTGCATCGACAGTTCACCTTGAGTGTGTTATAGTTTGACTACACCATAACTCGATCTTCTAGCCATTCAAAACACTGAGGTATATGTTGGCTGTAGTATATTCATTGTAGGAACTAGATTGCACCAAGATGAGATCTATCAACCTCGGTAGATGAGAGGAGTAGTCCTATGATGATCAAAAGATCGAGTCCTTAAGCCCATGGCTATGGCAGAGTGAAATAATGGAAAAGAATTTTCCATTAAGGTTTCACATCGGATTTGGATTGATCGATTTATTCATATGACTGATGTTGGGTTTGACGAGTTCACCTTAATCCTAATTCAGTCGGAACTCATGATAGAGGAACTCAATCACACAAGTAGCTGCACCGAGAGGTTCATCTTCATTTCTGATGGGTTGCCACCATATATTGCTAGGTATCGCTGGTGGATTTTGAGAGCAATTAGAATGATCTTGATGATCGATCATTCTAATTGTCTGAATCAGAAGAGTTTGGTCCATTGAAAGGAGTTTCGATGATGTCGATGATGAGATCACGACATGTCTCATTACCATACGAAAATGAACCTAACTAGGTCACGCAAACAAGAGTTAGGATCTGGATGTCATCAATTGAGCTAGTCCAGTTCGATTGATTTGGATTAGATCCAATTAGGTTCAAAGAAATCGTGCTAGCACACGATTGAGCCTAACTTTCTCTTCGAGTAATCTTTTCTATCTTGACTGAGCTAAATGTGATTTGACTCACCCAGAGAATCTTGAGAATATTTCTCTCAGTCTGACTGGAGCCAATCCAGCTCAAAAAATCTTATCTTAATTCATGAGATGAATTTAAGACAACACATGCTAATTCCTGTCACCTGCCATTTCCATTTTAGGACATTGGTCAAATGTTGACCCATGGACCTTGGACTGAAGGCCACATGGCAAGAGGTCATTGGAGAGTTTTTGTGAAGTATCCACCTGCTAATTTTACCCTCAAAGTAGGTGCCATAATCAGATATGGCATGCGCCCCAAGTGGATAAGGATAGAGTCCCATGAGATGAGGACTCTATGCCTTGATTGACTCAAACTGTTGGGCGCCAATCTCACTGTGTTTATCCAGTGTTGGCACCAATAGTAGGAGAGTTTGGTGGGGTTCTTATCTGATATGACATCACTCTACCAATTAGAATTTTTTTAGAATTAATTTAAATTTTTTTATTGGTCGAATGATGTGGTACTGTATGGCACAGTAGGGTCTATTTAAACCCTATCTGCGCCTAGGGTTTAAAAAATCTGCTTAATACCCAGTAAAAATGTGAAACCCCTCCACTTCTTTATACCTCCTCTACTCCTCTCCCTCCCCTCTTCACATCCAAGAAGTTGGGCATCCATCTAGTGCTTGTCCAAGGCATGGTGGCTTCCTGATTAGAAGGCTGCATAGATTTGTCGAGAAGCTACTGCTCCAGCTTCAGAAGATCTTTCGAAGATCTTACAGATCAGATCTAAATCTGATTTTTGGATCAAAGATTCATGAGGAGAAGATGATCCAGATCCTGCTTGAGTAGATACCGATAGAGGCAGACAACTGCATGGCTATTTTAGAACCTCGGGCGTTGCTGTGATCATCTATAGGGTAATCTAGTTACCCTAGAGGTATTCCTCTAATCCTCAAATTTTAGATTTAATTTTAGATTAAATATCAGATAATAAGAATCAGATCCAATAAATCTTAGATCTAAAATAAATAGAATAATTTTTTTTTTAAATATTCTGCCCCAGATCTCATTAGATCTGAAAGATCCTACAAGAAAAAATATAATTTTTCCTTCAGTATCATATACACCTCTTCTTCTAGCTCCCCATTTAAGAAGGCTATTTTCACATACATTTGTTAGATTTCATAGTCTAGATATGCTGCTATCGCAAGCATGATCCGAATGGATTTGAGCATTACTCAAGAGAAAATATCTCATCATAGTCAATACCATATGCTGATGGTAATCTTTAGTAACCAGACGGGATTTATAGGTCTCTACCTTCCTGTCTACGCCCCTCTTCCTTTTGAAGATCCACTTACACCCTATGGATTTACCCCCTTCAGGTGGATCTGCCAATGTCCATACATTGTTGACCTTCATGGACTCTATTTCAGATTTCATGGCTTTCAGCCACTTATCGGAGTCAGACCTCTACATCACATCCATATAGGTGATCAGATCCTCATTGTTCTCATCGAGTTTAATCGGATCACCATTTTGGATCAAAAAATCGTAGTATCTATCTGGTTGACGTGGTACTCTACCAAATCTTCTTAAAGATATTTCTACAATAGGTTTTGAATTTGATCTAATCAAGTCCAACTCTATGGGTTTATTAGATTATGTCAGTTCTTCTATCCATCAATTTTATCAAGTTCAATCCTTAAGGCATTAGTTTCTTTCCTAAAGAACTCCTTTTCTAGAAAGACTACCCTATTGCTGACGAACACCTTCAAGGTAGAAGTAATACCCTTGGTCTCTTATGGATATCCTACAAATAAACACTTGTCAGACCTAAATTCAAGCTTGTCAGTTTTCAAACATTTGACATAAGCCGAACATCTCCAAACCCTGAGGAGAGAGAGTGCTGGCTTATGCCCTGTCCACATCTCATGTGGTGTTTTACTTACGAATTTACTCAAAATTTTATTTAAAATATAACAAGCTGATTCGAGTGTATATTTTCAAAAAGAGATCGGTAGACTTGCAAAGCCCATCATAGATCAAACCATGTTTAACAGGGTTCAATTTCTCCTTTTCGATACACCGTTATGCAGTGGTTTTTAGGAGGGGTCCATTATAAGAGAATCTTGTTCTCTTCTAAGTATGTCAGAAACTCATTGGAGAGGTATTCTCCTCCTCGATCAGATCAAAGAGTTTTAATCCTCTTCTCAGTTTGTTTTTCTACTTCATTACGGAATCATTTGAATATTTCAAATATTCTCACTTATGTATCATTAAGTAGACGTGCCCATACCTCGATAGGTCATCTGTAAACATAATGAAATAATAATATCTATCTCTGACACTGATGTTCATTGATCCACATACATCAGTATGTATCAGACTTAAACTTCACTAGCTTGCTCATCTTTTTCAATTAAAAAAGACTTGATTATTTTTTCAAGAAGACAGGACTCACAGGTTTGAAGTGATTCACAATCACTGACTTCAAGGATTTCTTCTTGTATCAATATGTTTATTATATTCTTGTTAACATGACCAAACCTATAATGCCAAAGGTAGATATCGAAACATCACTAATTCTAGGATGTTTGCTGGACGTGTACATTACACTAATAGGTTGTGACAATATATAAATACCATTGTTCAGCTGTCCATTCATTATATTAACACCATTCATGATGATATTAAAATTATTTTTTTATTAAAATTTTATAATCGTACATGGTAAAGAGGCCTACAGAAATAATGTTCAATAAAAAAAAAGGATAAAAGTGACATTCACTAAGAACAATTATATTGACTTGAATACAAGCTTAATAATTTCTAACACTAGAACTGAAAATGGTCTCCCATCTCCAACATTGAGGAATCTTTCGCTTTCTTCAAATCTCCTACTGACCTATAGACCCTGTAATAAATTATAAATATTAAAAGAACTTTCGGTATCTAATACTCAGGTAATAGAATCACAAATTAAAAAATTATAAGGTATTATCATATAATTACCTTGTCCAGCAATAACTTACTTCTTTCTCGATCTGGTCAGATCTAAGGAGGCAATGTACTGAGGATAATTCTTCTTCCAGTGCCCTTGCTTCTTGCAGAAGAAGCATTTCACCTGACTCTGATCAAACTTGAATTTTTTGGTCTGACTGGGCTTGGGTGCCCAGCACTTTGCATCCTTTTCTTGTTCTTCTTGCTCTTCTTTCCTTTTTTAAAGGGTCAACATCCAGAAGAAGATCCTTCTACTACATTCACTGACTCCTTGTGGAGCTGGTGATCCTTCTCAAAGATCTGCAGCAACCCCAGTAAACCATGGTAGTTGACCGTAGATTTTATCATTCAAAAATGAGTAAGAAAAAGGAGGTAGGACTTGGACAGAGAGTTCAGAATGGCATCTTTCCCCAGCTGCTCATGTAGGAGAAAGCCAAGCTTGTTTAAGTGCTCAATTATCTTGATCATGTACAGTACATGATCAATAACTGACGCTCCTTCCCTCATTCGAGTGTTGAAGATGGCACAACTAGTCATATGCCTCTCAACATCATCGGGTGTGCCAAAGGACTTGTTTAATATTTGCAATATGTCCTGTGGCTGAGCATTCTCAAAATGACGGCTAAACTCATTATTCATTACCGCCAACATAATACAACGAACTGTAGTTCAATCGTTGAGCCACTTCTGATAAGTATCTCTAATTGTACTACGTATGTTCGGAGCTAGCTCCTCAGGTACCAGATCTGTCAATACATACAAGATCCGTTCATGCTCTGAAACTATTTTAAACTTTCGATACCAGCTATCAAAATTTGGTCCCATCAATTTATCACTATCTAATAGTGATCGAAGCAACAAGGTGGTGGCTATAACTGCAAAAGAAAAATTAAAATTGAATTAGTATATGAATTGATTAAGCCTAAAGATATAGATTTTAGTCTAAAAATTCTCTCACTATTTTATTTGAATTGATAGCCTCTACCTCTAATTCGAAGAATTACACTATTTTCTTAGTGGGTACTAAAATCCATATGGACTACACATGGGCCCGAGTGTGGCTGGCCAACCCCTATGCATCCATGGATAGGTTCTTAACCAATTATTTTATCAAATAATTTTTAGTATTCAATTTTATCCCAGACACCTCTTCAGCAGGCATGTGGTGCCTCCATTGAAAGTTTTGGTTAGGTCCAACCATTAACATGCTAGAATTTAGTACATCTAACAAACGAGTGATCTGACTCGAGTGAGGCTCGACCAATCTGACCATCATCAGAAAGACACAACTAAATCAACATATTATGAATGATAATTTTGACATTCAAATGAGCACCAGACGTGTGGCACCTCCAATGATCATCTAAACTGTTGGACTCATTATCATCCAACTTAATGGGAGGCTATGATCTAGTTATCATCAAAATTATTTTATTTTAAAGACCTAATAATTTTAGAAGATTTAATTAGTTGAATTGACAGATGAGAAAAGACTTGATCAGTTAATCTTAATCCTCCCACTGACTTTACCAAGTCGGATTAAAGAAGATCAAGCATAAGCTGGTCCAGTCAATCAGTCATAAATCTTCCAACTGACTTCACCAAGTCATGAAGATGACTCAAGATAAATTGAACTAGGGGCACCTAAATCAGTCATATTGATTTTCTAGTTAGCATAGGTCAACCCCAATCACTAAGTGATCTAATCAAAATATGATTCACCATGTTGGCTAGATTAGTAAGATCGGTGGGAGGGATATGCCATTAACTCGATATAGATTCAATCTATGCAAATAGCTCCCAATTAATGACCACCGATCAAAGCTGCCATACTTATCTTAAATACCAACTGGTTAGTTATTTTCAATTTGATCAACTTATAGACTTGGGTTCGACCATGGAGCTACGATCAAAGTCTATATTGGTCTAATCAAAGATATAGACTTGACCAACTACAACTATTGAAATTGATCAAAAGAAGAAAATGATCCAATCAGAATTAATTTTTAATTAGATTTGATCAATTACTAACATGGTCCATTATCAATGATTTCTAACCCTAGGTCTAATCCAGTTAAATGAACTTGACTCAAGCTAACCCATTAACTCATGAATTATAAAATTAATGCCTTAGATCTTTGATTCTCAAATCTAGATCGCTTAATTCTCAATTAAGTTTTGTACCAATGTGTGTTTGGGTTCGATGTTTGAAAATAGTTTTTAATTTTATAAAATATTTTTATAATCAATCATCTAATGATCAAAATACTAATTTTAGATCTAATATATATTATTTTAGATCTAAAATAAAATTTTAAATTTTTTTTCATTGTTCATCGTTATGGAAAAGATCGCACAGCACCTCTACACGCTATAGGAGATCCATCGAATGGATAAATAAAGTTGTGAAACCTTGATTTCTTCTATGATCGGATGGCTATGAGGATCTATCCAATCAGATTACTATACTATTTAGATTTAAAATTAATTATTTAGATATAATCTAAATAATTAAAATTAAATTTTATAAAGATCAGCATAAATTAGGACAACTTTTGCACTGTAAGGGGTAAACCTTACAGTAGGACAACCTTATATCAGTTTGTGTGATCAGATGTATAATTAATTTTAGAGCTAAATATCATATATTAGATCTAATCTAAATTAAATTATAGATCTAAATACATATAATATCAGGTTATATGCAAAAATTTATGTCATAAGAAATCGTGCTCTGATACCAAATGTAGGAAAAAATATGTAGTTCAAAGTATGTATTTTTAAAATTTTACAGCAAAAAGTAAAAGATTAAGCACTTTAATCTTCTATCTTAGATTAGATCTAAACTACTAATTAAAGATCTATTACATGAATAATTTACATATAAAATTTGATATAAAATAAAAAACTGCATCGATCACATCGATACCCTGAATCTGATCTAACTTTTAGATCACATCGGTTGAGTTCAGAACTCATTATCTTTTTATGGGTTGATAATCTTTGCTACTGATAGGCATGGTACAAAGCTCTTACTGATGTTGAGTAAAACACAGGTCGTCCGACCTCTACAGATCGTCCACTCGAAGTCCTGATCAGATTTTCCTTCATGGGAGTGCTAACTCGCATCGAAGGCTCTAAATGGCAGATCCAAGCTCCTTTCTTTAGATCTCCCGAATTCCTCTAGATTGGAAGATAAAGCTTTACAAAGAGGTGATGTCTGAGAGATTGAACAAGACTCACTCTTATATTTTTCTTCTCACAAAATCTTGAGTTGAAACCCAAAACCCTACACCTCACGTCCGAGAGGAAGAACACTTCCTTTATTTCTCACGCACGGAAGCTCAACCCACTCTCAACTTTTCACACCCCAACTTTTTGGTTTCTTATGCCAAAAATCACTTCTAATCTCACATAAAAGTGATCCCTTCTTAAGGATGGCATCCCATGGAAGATAAGGATAAGGAAAAGATAGTTTCGGTTCAATTTCAAACGTTGGTTGATCCTTATCACCAATTCAAATCAAATTTGAAATAAATTTTGAACCAAAATTTATCCTCATATTATGAACTTAAAGATATATTGACCAACATTAGATTGATGCAAAAAATCTCATGCAAAAATACTTTATGCATGGAGAAAGGTCATGACTTGAAGAGAAGAGTCCAACTCAATTTGGACTCTAGATTTTCATTCAAATTCAAACCCATTTGAACTCAAATTTAAACCAACTAATTTTAAATTCAAAAAAAATTAGATATGGATAGGAAAAATCTTTTAAGAATGAGAAAAATTTATATAAATTTTTTTTCTCGCATGAAGAATAAGAGGGCACAGAGAAAGGAGGCGTGAGAGATTTGAATTTGAATTATTTTTTCATCCAATTAAATTCTTAACCCAATCAAATTAGGTTAGACCTAATTAGATCTCTAAACTTAATCTAATTAGATAGTAAATAGTCTCAATTAAATTTTAATCAAATCAAAAATTAATCAAGCTCAAGTTCTGATCAAATTAGGAATCAAATACCCTTAGCGATTAGATCATCTCATAACCTAATCGGATCAAACCAAATAAAATCTAGTTCAATTAGATTTGATCCAAACCTCAATGCTCAATTAAATTGAGCTAATTTATAATCTAATTACTAATTAATTTTTCTATAATTCACTAACAATTAGCGAATTAATTTATTGCAACTTTTGCATAGGATTAATCTGAAGGAAAGTATGGTGGGTGATGTGCATGCATTTTTAAAAATTTACAGTAGAATATACATAGATTAAATAATTTAATCTATAATGCATGCATAGATCAAATCTAAAATTTCATACAGGATCTATGACATGAACTAATATGCATGTATGCACATCTGAAATCTAAAATTTAGCAAGTACAAATCATATCTATTTTATATTTAGATCATATCTAAATATTAATTAAATTCAAAATTTCATACCTAAGCATGGGTAGCAGCTCACCTCATTCAAAATTCATAGTACTTGATTCTTCATGATGCTTGGCAATCGCACACGCGTCCGGCCTCTATGGGTATCCACACAAAATCTTTGTGCTGATCGATCTCCTCGAGAGTGCTAGCTCGTGAAGACACCATCCTTTGGCTGATCTAAAAGGAACATGATGAAGATGAAGAATAAGAAGATCCTCTTCTTTTCTTTCTAGATCCATGCATCTGATCTCTATAATAGAGATCAAGAAAAAAATCTTTTTTTCTCAATTTTTTATGCATAAGAGAGAACCTTTCTCTCTTCCTTTCATACCCCTAAGAAGAACTTTTCTTCTCTAATTTTTCATAATAAAAATTAGATCTAATCTAATTTTTTATACTAAAAATCATAAGAGATCTTGAGCCCTAAAAGAATCCAAAAGAGAGACCCAAGAGAAGAATCATTCTTCTCTCTTCTTCTCCCTTTTTCTCCTTGATCTAGAACTCCAGGAAGCCCCAAACATCCAACCAGATTTTTTTGACATTTATCCTATAAATCTTCATATTAAAAATTAGATCTAATTTAATTTTTATCTTAAAAAAATAAAAAAAAAATCTGAAAGAAGAACTCCTTCAAGACTGCGCACAAGAAAGAAGACTCATCTTCTTCCTTGATCTAGAACTCTAGAAAGCCCCAAACATCCAACCAAAATTTTTTGATATTTCTTCTCCAAATATTTATATTAAAAATTAGATATAATTTAATTTTTATTTTAAAAAATAATAGAAAAAAAATCTGGAAGAAGAACTCCTTCTTCAAGGCTGCACACAAGAAAGAAGACCCTTCTTCTTCCTTAATCTTTCTCTCTTTGAGAAGAACTTTTCTTCTTCAATTTTTGCTGTATAACCAGCAGAGAAGTCTCTTTTTGATACCCAAAAATTAGTAAGCAAAGCCTCACAAAAATCTCTAAGAAGAAGAAAAGAAAGAGGATGTTGGAATGAGGGATGTTGGGGCGTCCAACTCTTGGATGCCCCCTCCTTATTTTTGGGTGACAAGAAGAAGGGAGGGATGCCTCCTTTTTCACAGGAGGAAGAGAAGAGAGGGGTGCAGCACTCCTTCATGGGGCATGAGGATTTCTCATGGTGAAAGGGTTGTGGCGTGGAGATTAAATATCACATGGGTTGGTTTGGGTTTAGTCCTATTCCAAATAGGATTTCAGATCTTGGTCAAATTCTAACTAATTCTTGAACCCAATCCTAACTAACTTAGGAATTAGTTATAACAAACAACTAATTGGATCCTAGCTTAATTATTAGACTCCAATCAAATTTGTAATTAGTTAGATTAAAACCCCATTGATCCAGAGATTGATTCTTGATGGATATCAGGGAAGCTATTTGATAATAGGACTTGATCCAATCAAGCCTATTATCCAATAGGATCAGATCTAATCCAAGCCTATATAAAAATAATTGAATCATATTCATGCATCCTTGAGATCAATTAGAACAAGTCTTGTTATTCAATAGGGATGCATCCAATCAATCGAAAGCCAGTCTAATTAAATCTAATTCAATTAGATCTAATCCAATCTCCATTGCTCGATAAAATTGAGCTAATTAATAATTATATTGTTAATTAATAATTATTTTAATTTATCAACTATTAGGAAATAATTTATTACAACTTTTGTAAAAGATTAATCATCAATTACATTGATAATTAAAGCCTTCAATGATTCATAATTATCGATCAGTCATTTGATCAGATAGGTACTTCTATATGTATGATCCCATAGGTTCGAACCTAAGTCGATAGTATAAGAATAATTCTTATACTAATTGATGTAACCATCTAGTAATGGGACCTAACGTCCAGATAGACCGAATGCATGCCCAGCAACACTCTAGAACCCATGTGGATATAGTTATCATATAATTCATCTCTTTGACACTTGATGCTCAAGGATGACTATGGATTAAACTGTTGTTGGTGCAAAAATCCACCTGCACCGGAGAAACTGGAGTCGAGGGAGTCGCGGTCGCCGCCGGAACCTGCAAAAGAAGTCTAAACCGGAGGTGGGGTTGCTCCGGCAAGACCCTCCGACGCTCAAGTCAGTTCTCTATCTCAATAAGAATGGAGTGCTCGAACAGAAATTTTAGCAGAGTTTCTTGGTAAAAATGAGATCTTAGAAAATAACATATCTGGGGTCCCCCCTTTTATAGGCGGAGGGAGCAACAGACTGAAAGCGATGTCTGTAACCGTCTGGTCGTGGGCTGCCCAGGGTCAGGCGGAGTTTGTTGCGAGGAGTAGTGGAGTAGACCCGTGGCTATCACCGAAGCGCGCCACGTGGAGTCTGCCGCAGGGAGTGGAGCGTCGTCCGTTGTCGCGACTTGCCAGAGGATGGAAGAATCGTGCGGTATCCGTCGCAGGAAGTGGAGCAGGATCGTGGGCATCATAGCGGTCTGCCAGGGAGTAATGGAGCCGTGCAGAATCTGTCGCAGAAAGTGGAGCAGGATCGTGGGCATCATAGCGGTCTGCCAAGGAGTAATGGAGCAATGCGAAATCCGTCACAAGAAGTGGAGCAGGATCGTGGTCGTTGCTGCGTCACGCCAGGGAGTGCAGACCTATCGGCTGAAGTTCGACTGGAGTGTCAGCAGTTGAAGTTGGTGATGGAGCCCGGCTCCCGTAGGAGCCCGGGCGGAGTCTGCTTGCGGTCGGAGTTGTGGGTGGAGTCCGGCTCCTGTAGGAGTCCGGATGAGGTCCGTCTGCAGCCAGAGTCGGGGATGAAGCCCGGCTCCCGTAGGGGTCTGGGCAGAGTCTGCCTGCAATTAAAGTCAGGGGCAAAGTCTGGCTCTCGTAGGAATCCGGACGAAGCTTACCAGCGGTTGAAGTTGGTGACGGAGCCCGGCTCCCGTAGGAGTCCAGGTGGAGTCTGCTTGCGATCGGAGTTGTGGGCAGAGTCCGGCTCCGTAGGATCCGAGGTCCGTCTGCAGCCGGAGTCGGGGATGAAGCCCAGCTCCCGTAGGGATCCGTGCGGAGTCTCCCTGCAATTAAAGTCAGGGGTGAAGTTCGGCTCCCGTAGGAATCCAGATGAAGCTTACCAGCGGTTGAAGTTGGTGACGGAGCCCACTCCCGTAGGAGTCCGGGCGGAGTCTTCCTTACGGTTGAGGTTGGGGATGGAGCCCGACTCCCATAGGAGTCCGGGCGGAGTCTGCTTGCGGTCGGAGTTGTGGGCGGAGTCCGACTCCCATGGGAGTTCGGACGAAGTCTCTCTGTAGCTGGTGAGATCAGGCTCCCGTAGGAGTTCGATCAAAGTCTACCTGCAATTAAAGTCAGAGGCGAAGTCCGGCTCCCGTAGGAGTCCGGACGGAGCTTACCAGCAATTAAAGTTGAGAACAGAGCCTGGCTCCCGTAGGAGTCCGGGTGGAGTCTGCTTTGCGGTTGAAGTTGGTGGTGGAGCCCAGTTCCCGTAGGAGTCCGGATGGAGTCTCTCTGTAGCTGGTGAGATCAGGCTCCCGTAGGAGTCCGGTCAAAGTCTACCTGCAATTAAAGTCAGAGGTGAAGTCCGGCTCCCGTAGGAGTCCAGACGGAGCTTACCAGCAATTGAAGTTGGGGACGGAGCCTGGCTCCCGTAGGAGTCCGGGCGGAGTCTTCCTTGCGGTTGAAGTTGGTGGCGGAGCCCGGTTCCCGTAGGAGTCCGGGCGGAGTCTCTCTGTAGCTGGTGAAATCAGGCTCCCGTAGGAGTCCGGTCAAAGTCTACCTGCAATTAAAGTCAGAGACGAAGTTCGGCTCCCGTAGGAGTCCGGACGGAGCTTACCAGCAATTGAAGTTGGGGACGGAGCCCGGCTCCCGTAGGAGTCCGGGCGGAGTCTTCCTTGCGGTTGAAGTTGGTGGCGAAGCCCGGTTCCCGTAGGAGTCTGGGCGGAGTCTTCCTTGCGATTGAGGTTGGGGGAGACTCGCGAGGGTTAATCCCATTGGGAACTTCGGCTGAGGGTATTTTATACCCAACATCAGTCCCCCTACTTTCGAGTTCGAATTTTGAACGAAGGAAGTATAGAAAGATCGTCGCAGCCGAAGTTCTCCCCTTGACGTCCGCGCACGACCTCCTCAGATGTGCTGGCATTTAATGCACACATGCTGGAGCTTTTTTTCCGATTAGGGCGACCTGAAGAGCCTTTTCGGAACTCCCACCGAGACGTGATCCCAAGCGTCGTGCTATGAAAGTTTGCAAACGGTCAACTCCAGGTCGCGGTGAGTGGGACACGTGGTGGGCATTGGTTGGCCTAGGGGCACCTGCCACCATAATTGCGCTAGGCTCCGCTGCCTATTTAAACCCCCCACCCTTCCTCCAGGGGCCTTACTTCGCCTAAAGGACGACATTTTTCTTTCACCTGAGAGCTCAGCCACTCAGCTACTCCATCGGTGCCCCTTCCGACTCTGAGCGTCCTCCATGCTGGTCTTTGCCGTCTCTCTGCCGTCTCCAACCCCCCGATTCCTCTCTAAGGGGTTCCCCCGCCAGGGCCTCCGCCCCGGAGGCCAACCTCTAGAGGATGCCACGGACTTGGAAGAGCGCAAGGAGGAGAACAGCAGTCTGCGAGTTCTCCAGTTGTCGAGCTGCCGGTGAGGGTTCCCGTCGCATTAAAGGGGCTCAAGGGAGAATTTCTTCAACAACAGGGGTTTAATAACGGGGACAACCGGTGAAGGCGTTCTGCCTGAGAATTTTGGAGTAGCAGACGGGGTGACACCGATCAAGAGGGCAGAGCTATCGTCACAAGCTGTGATGAGATCCTTGATGTAGTCGGGGTCGAGGGACCAGAAGCGGTCGGCGCCGATGGTGGGGCAGTGAAACTTGTTGCGGGGATGGTGGAAGTAGCGCATGCTGACCTTGCCGGAATGCTTAGGACGGTGGTTGTCGTGGAGCATTCGGTGATGGCGCATATCTCCGACGCCATTGCTACCTCCGGGGTAACTCCGGTTCTTCTTGAAACAGGTCTCGTCGCGCTGCCGTTGCCCTTACTGTCCCCTGGAATCTATCCCATCCTTTTCCCCCTAGGGTTGGGATTTCGAAGGTGGAGCGGAACAAGGTGGGGCGAGAGCCGACAGGCTGTCACACATACTGGAAAATACAGCTGGGAAGGACAGAAGTGGGAAGAGAAGTTTGCAGCCTGAAGTGGCCTCCGGTGTATCCCTTCCAAGTCGTGTTCTCAGCCTTGTAATAATGTATTCTTTTCTGGCCCTCCGGGTCTTGTAACGTACATCTTGTTAGTCGAAAAATAAGAAGGTGATTTTGTTACCTCGTTCGTACTTTGCGTCGAATCATTGTCTGCCAAACTTTTTCCTTTACCGTTGTTATTGTTGTATTCTCTTCTCCTCTCTCTGTTTTTTTTTTTTTTTTTTGGTGGGGCGTGGGGGTTCGGCTCCCGCAGGTGAAGTCGGGGCGAGGTCTGGCTCCCGTGGGAGTCCGAACGGGGTCTATCTGTAATTGAAGTCAGGCAAAATTCGGCTCCCGTGGGAGTCTGGGCGGAGCTTACCAGTGTTCGAAGTCGAGGATGAAGCTCGACTCCTGTAGGAGTCCGGATGAAGTTTGCCTACAGTCGAAGTTGGAGGAGTCCGGCTCCCGTAAGAGCCCGGACGGAGCTTGCCTGCAGTTGAGGTCAGAGATGGGGTCCGATTCTCGTAGGAGTCCGGACGGAGCCTTCTTATGATCAAAGTCGAGGGCGAAGTCCGGCTCCTGCAGGAGTCCGGACGGAGTTTTATCACAAAGGGGCCGCTGGGGAAGGTCCCCCTTTTTCTCATCTGATCTTGAATGACCAGATCTTAATTGATGTCGGGATGAGGTTCTTTTCCTATTTCTGTCGTAACAAGGTTTAGCTCTGGTTAGGGCGAGGTTCGCCTCTTGTCCCTAACACGGCTGCAAGGGCACACTAGGGCATCGCTGGGCTCCTCCCTCCATCCGGTCTAAAGAGAACCGGACCTTCACTTTGCTCAAGTTAGGGCGAGGTTCGCCTCTTATCCCTAACAGGGCTATGGGGGTGCATATGGGCATTGCAGAGCCTCTCCCCCCATCCGATCTAAAGGGAACCGGGCCTTCGACTTTGCTCAAGTTAGGGCGAGGTTCTCCTCTTGTCCCTAACAGGGCTGTGGGGGCGCATATGGGCGTTGCAGGGCCTCTCCCCCCATCCGTCTAAAGGAACGGGCCTTCGACTTTGCTCAAGTTAGGGTGAGGTTCTCCTTCTGTCCCTAACAGGGCTGTGGGGGCGCATATGGGCATTGCAGGGCCTCTCCCCCCATCCGGTCTAAAGGGAACTGGGCCTTCGACTTTGCTCAAATTAGGGCAAGGTTCTCCTCCTGTCCCTAACAGGGCTGTGGAGGCGCATATGGGCGTTGCAGGGCCTCTCCCCCCATCCAGTCTAAAGGAAATCGGACCTTCGACTTTGCCGAGACGGGGTTCCCCTGTTACTTCTGATACAACTTGTTTGGATTGTCCTGTAGGATAGTGCCAAAGACATGTAGATATACCACTTTTAATTAAAATGAAGTTATCGGTAGTACATCCGTAAGTTCTCCGAGCTCCATGGTCGTGGAAGGTCTGCTCCTCCTTGAGGCCCTCCGACGATGGAGTCGATGGTCCCGATTGGAGGCCGATCTCCGGCTGCTCCTCCCTCTTTGGCGGTTCAGGTTGCGGCAGGGCCCTTGGCGATCTTCTCTACCCTCAGGCCAGCGTCGGATGAATCTGTCGAGCCGACCTCGTCGGATGAGCTCCTCGATCTCGTCTCGAAGCTGGATGCATTCCTCCGTGTCGTGGCCGTGGTCACGGTGGTAGAGACAAAACTTGTTGGGGTTGCACTTCTCGGGGTGTGTGCGCATCCTCTCTAGCCTAGGGAGCTGCTCCCTGACCTCCATCAGTACCTGGGCCTTCGAAGCATTGAGGGGGGCGTAGTTGCAGAATCTTCCTGATGGAGAACCCCACCGAACCCCACGATTCAAACTTCTCTGCCTACATACCCGGGGCAGAGTATGGGCATGCTTGTGCCCAGGAGGGGATCGAGAATGCGGCCGAGCTTCTCTCGACCTTTTTTTGGCTGTGGGCTTACTCGAGTCTCCCGCCTGCCGCTCCCTCGCGGTCTCCTCATCCTTCATTTTGAAGGCTTCTTCCGCTCGAGCGTACCCTTCAGCCCGAGCCAATAAATCAGCAAAATCCCTGGGGTACTTCTTCTCCAGGGAGAATAAAAGGTCATTCTTCTGAAGGCCGCCCTTCAGAGCGGCCATTGCGACTGATTGGTCCAAATTTCGGACCTCCAGCACTGCGATATTGAAATGGTTGATGTAGGCCTGAATGGACTCTCCTTCCCTCTGCTTGATATTGATGAGGGACTCCGAACCCTTCCGGGGGTCCGGCTGCTGACAAAATAGGCCATGAATTGGTGGCTCATCTGATCGAAGGAAAAGATGGTACCCGGCTTCAGCACCGAGTACCAATTTCTCGCGCTCCCTTCAAGGTGGATGGGAAGGCTCGGCATAAAATGGCGTCGGGAGCATCATGAACAGCATCATCATCCGGAAGGCTTCCAGATGATCAACTGGGTCTGAAATCCCGTCGTAGCTTTCGAACTGAGGGAGTTTGAAGTTTGGTGGGATCGGTTCCTGCATGATCATTTAAGAAAAGGGAGGGTCAGTGCAAATATCCTCACCATAAGTGGGGGGTGCGTGGCGGAGTTCTTCGATCCGTCGGTTCATCTCTTGGAGTCTCCGATCCAGGAAATCCTCTCGACTTCGGGTCTCGATGGTCCTCTGGCAGAATGGGGGCAGGGATCTTCCAGGGGTGGAGTCGTGATCCGATTGAGGGCTCTCCACCCTCGGGTTTGTCTTCCCAGGAAAGATGGGATGGCTGGCCCAAGTGGCCCGCCCCACCATCGGATTCTGGTGTGCCGGTGACACCCTTTCCAGGCGCACTGATGCCTGCGGCTGCTGCTGCTGCATGGCCTGCACAGCTTCAGTGAGTCCTCTGACCTGCTGCGCTAGCAGATCAAACTGCTCCGCACCGACCGTCATCGTGGAGGAGGAGGAGGAGGTTGGGAAACAGGAGGTGAGGTCGGAGCCTGAGATCAGGCCGCAGAGGCCGTGGATCATCGCGTGGATGCCTTGCGGGGAGGCATCGAGCAAACACCGAGTGGAGGAAGGAGGAGAGGATGCCAAAAAAGATGCCCGGGTGCGGTCCCATTAAGCACTCCTTTAAGATCAAGGATACTGTGAAGACACAGGCCCCTTCCTCTAGCGCCAATTCTGTTGGTGCAAAAATCCGCCTGCGTCGGAGAAGCTGGAGTCAAGGAGTCGCGGTCGCCGTCGGGACCTGCAAAAGAAGTCTAAACCGGAGGTGGGGTTGCTCCGGCAAGACCCTCCGACGCTCAAGTCAGTTCTCTGCCTCAACAAGAATGGAGTGCTCGAACGGAATTTTAGCAGAGTTTCTAGGTAAAAATGAGAGCTTAAAAAATGACGTATCTGGGGTCCCCCCTTTTATAGGCGGAGGGAGCAACAGACTGAAAGCGATGTCTGTAACCGTCTGGTTGTGGGCTGCCCAGGGTCAGGCAGAGTTTGTTGCGAGGAGTAGTGGAGTAGACCCGTGGCTATCACCGAAGCGCGCCACGTGGAGTCTGCCGCAGGGAGTGGAGTGGCGTCCGTTGTCGCGACTTGCCAGAGGATGGAAGAATCGTGCGGTATCCATCGCAGGAAGTGGAGCAGGATCGTGGGCATCATAGCGGTCTGCCAGGGAGTAATGGAGCCGCACGGAATCCATCGCAGGAAGTGGAGCAGGATCATGGGCATCATAGCGATCTGCCAGAGAGTAATGGAGCCATGCGGAATCCGTCGTAGGAAATGGAGTAGGATCGTGGCCGTTGCTGCGTCACGCCAGGGAGTGCAGACCTGTCGGCTGAAGTTCGACTGGAGTGTCAGTAGTTGAAGTTGGTGACGGAGCCCGATTCCCGTAGGAGCCCGAGCGGAGTCTACTTGTGGTCGGAGTTGTGGGCGGAGTCCGAACGAGGTCCGTCTGCAGCCAGAGTGGGGGATGAAGCCCGGCTCCCGTAGGGTCCGGGTGGAGTCTGCCTGCAATTAAAGTCAGGGGCGAAGTCCGACTCCCGTAGGAATCCGGATGAAGCTTACCAGCAGTTGAAGTTGGTGACGGAGCCCGGCTCCCGTAGGAGTCCGAGCGGAGTCTGCTTGCGGTCGGAGTTGTGGGCGGAGTCCGGCTCCCGTAGGAGTCCGGACGAGGTCCGTCTGCAGCCAGAGTCGGGGATGAAGCCCGGCTCCCATAGGGGTCCGAGCGAAGTCCGGCTCCCATAGGAATCTAGACGAAGCTTACCAGCAGTTGAAGTTGGTGACGGAGCCCGACTCCCGTAGGAGTCCGGGCGGAGTCTTCCTTGCGGTTGAGGTTGGAGACAGAGCCCGGCTCCCGTAGGAGTCCGGGCGGAGTCTGCTTGCGGTCGGAGTTGTGGGCGGAGTCCGGCTCCCGTGGGAGTTCGGATGAAGTCTCTCTGTAACTGGTGAGATCAAGCTCCCATAGGAGTCCGGTCAAAGTCTACCTACAATTAAAGTCAGAGGCGAAGTCTGGCTCCCGTAGGAGTCCGGACGGAGCTTACCAGCAATTGAAGTTGGGGATGGAGCCCGACTCCCGTAGGAGTCCGGGCGGAGTCTGCTTTGCGGTTGAAGTTGGTGGCAGAGCCCGGTTCCCATAGGAGTCCGGGCGGAGTCTCTCTATAGCTGGTGAGATCAGGCTCCCGTAGGAGTCCGGTCAAAGTCTACCTGCAATTAAAGTCAGAGGCGAAGTCCGGCTCCCGTAGGAGTCCGGACGGAGCTTACCAGCAATTGAAGTTGGGGACGGAGCCCGGCTCCCATAGGAGTCCGGGCGGAGTCTTCCTTGTAGTTGAAGTTGGTGGCGGAGCCCGATTCCCGTAGGAGTCCAGGCGGAGTCTCTCTGTAGCTGGTGAGATCAGGCTCCCGTAGGAGTCCGGTCAAAGTCTACCTGCAATTAAAGTCAGAGGCGAAGTCCGTCTCCCGTAGGAGTCCGGACGGAGCTTACTAGCAATTGAAGTTGGGGATGGAGCCCGGCTCCCGTAGGAGTTCGGGCGGAGTCTTCCTTGCGGTTGAAGTTGGTGGCAGAGCCCGTTCCCGTAGGAGTACGGGCGGAGTCTTCCTTGCGGTTGAGGTTGGGGGAGACTCGCGAGGGTTAATCCTGTTGGGAACTTCGGCTGAGGGTATTTTATACCCAACACCTGTCAACCTAGAAAAAGTGGTCCACATTGTGTTCAACCTCAAAAATCTTGTAACTCTTCACTAGGACTACTTTGATCAAAATTTTGCTAAATTAAAATACAGTGATGCATCATCTTCAATTTTACTTGGAGTGGTCAACCCATCTTGACTCACACTCAGACTTCACAAGTACTTGACTGTACCCAAAAATATTTCATTATTGAATTAAAAATTTGGGTAGTCCAACACTAAAACACAGTGAGTTGCTTGCAAATCATCAAGGTAGTCTCAGATCTGAGGGACACATATACTCATATCCCATCAGAGCAGTTTTTGACGTAGAGTGCTCCGGAAGTGGTCACGCTCAGTGAAATATACTCATACATATCACCCGTATGCCATATCCGTGTCACCACATGTCTTGGTTAAGAGGACAATCAACTAAGATGGCATACAACAACCTACACTCGATACAATTATCATCTTTGTAATAATTGTATCATTTGATTGCGAGCAGGATTTAAGAACCACACGATAAATCCTCTTTTATCATTTTGGTAATAGTAATTCTAAGGACTTCATCATAACATATGAGTTCTATTTAGGAAGATGTATTCCTTATAATGAATCTTGTCAGATAATATTTATCATTTTATAATTCATATAATGTATGGAGCACAATCATCTACAACCTAAATGGTTGGCTTTAGAACACAATTCTCGACAACTCCCACTTAGACTAAAGCCAATCAGATTGGTATCAAATACCCATCTTCCATTTTAAATCATTGAACTCTTTAGATCTGATTGCTCTAGTCAATGGGTCGGTCAAGTTCTCCTTTCGATCGATCTTTCTAAGGTCAACTTTATTTCGATCCTATCAAATAAAGTGATTGCAATGCAGAAAGTATTTGGTTCTTAGATGGAACATCAATTCTTTTGCTTGAGCTATGGCTCCAATAGTGCTGTCAATACAAAAGTACTGGACTATCAATGGAGGGTGCCTCTCCAAGCTCGTTAATGAACTTCCATAACCAAACAACTTCTTTATCAGCATCAAATGCCATAAAGAATTCCATATCGCAAATAAAATTGGCTACTAAATACTGCATAGAACCTTTCCAGCATGTCACTCATCTTTTTAGGATAAAAACATAATTTGACACAATTTTGTCATTCTGATCTGACTAGAAACTGGAATCAATATTCTTTAGGTTTTTAGTCAGATTCTCCATAAACGAGTCATTGATCCTTAATATTTCATAAATACTTAAGGATGGTTCTCATAACCTTCCAAACTTTTATAGAGAACAGAGATGACAATCAAGCTTTTATTCTCTATAATGTAGGGATGTCATTTTTGATTAAGAGAATTTCATCTAAACAACATAAAAAATACTTCTATAGAACTATTAACCCATTTGTACATACAAATTCTTCTTCATTCTCAACAAAATTATACGTTCAAAATGTATATTCCAACTTCGAGAAGTTTAATTTAATCCGAATGGACTTGAGGATTGCCACAAGAAAAATTCTCATCATAGTCAACGCTATAATTTTGATGAAATTTTTTGGCAATCAGATAGAATTAATAGGTCTCCACCTTTTCATCTGTGTCTTTTATCTATCTAAAATCCACTCACACCATATGGGTCTTATCTCTTTAAGTGAATCAATGAATGTCCATACATCGTCGATCTTCATGAACTTCATTTCAAATTTAATAGCTCCAAACCACTTCTCCAAGTTAGATCCCTGTATTGCATCCGTATGGAAGATCAAATCTCCATCCCGAACCTAGAAACTAAAGTATCTATTCGCTATTACGGTACTCTATCATGTCCACTCAAGGATGCCTTTACATAGAACTTTGAAATTGATCTAATCAACTTAGGTTCTATTAGTTTGTGTCAGAGTTGGTTCCTCTACCTATCAAACTTCACCAAGCTTGCTCTTAACGGCATCAATTCCTTCACCAAGAAACTTTTTTTCCAAAAAGAATACCTTAAGATTCATGAACATCTTATGTCCATCAGAAAGGTAGAAGAAATATCTCTAAAATAATATTTATCAAACCAAGATCCAAGCTAGTCTATTTATGAATATTTCATGAAAGTTTGACACCCCAAACCTAAAGTGAGTATCAAATTACCCAAATCCATATCTCATATAGAGTTTTGATGATCGATTTGCTCAAAACGTTCTTAAGCACATATCAAGTTGTATCTAAAGCATAAACTCCAACTGACTAGCAAACTCACAGTGGATCGAATCATGTCTAACAAAGTTTAATTCTCCTTTCAAATAGTGGTGTCCCAAGAGAGGTTCATTGAGAGAGAATCTAATTCTCTTCAAGACATGTCAAAATTTGCTATAAAGATATTCCCTTCATTAGTCTAACTGATGAGTTATAATACTCTTTGTAGTTTATTTTCTATCTCATTATGAAATCATTTGAATATTTTAATCGATTCGGTTTTATGCTTCATAAGCTGGATACACCCATGCCAAGATAGGTCATCAGAGATTTTAATGAAGTAGTAAAGCTTTCTTTTAGCACTTATGTTCATGAGTGTAAATACATAAATATGTATCAAACTCAGAACATCACTGGCTCATTCATCTTTTTAAATAAAAGATGAATAAATCAACTATACCAAAAGCAGGCTTCAACGACATTATCTAATCTAAGATGCTAGTTAAAAGTATACTTTACACTAACAGACTATGGTATTGAGTTTATATCATTTTTAATTATCCACATATTATTGCAGTATCATTCACAATGATATCACAATAATCATTTTTATTGACACCATCAATAAGATTAGACAATAGTGACAATCACTTAAAATGATATCTTTAGGATTGAAAATAAGTTCGATGATTCCTAATGTTGAGACTGGAACAGACTTCTAACTCTTACATTTAGGAGTCTCTTATCATCTTCAAACCTTCTACTATCTTTAAGTCTTTTGCAACTATTTACAAATATGACTTATACTGTCGGTATCCTATACCTTGATAGTAGTATTTGTTGGGTTCGATGGCACAGCGGAAGGGTTAGGTGTTTAAAATTTTTATTCAAAACACCCAATACACCAGAAGCCCTAATGCCCAGAAACTCTTGACTATAATAATCAAAGCATAAAAAATATAAATTAGGATAAGAAAAATACCTGTAGCGCTAATCTCAATTTTCACAAGATGCCCAAGTGTCCACCCTCCAATGGTGATCCATATAGAAATTGAACCAAAGACAGCGCTCCTTCTTCACCTTCCTTCAAGAGTTCTAGCCTCTAGAACTCGACTAGCCTCGTACCGATCAAGTTTCTTCAAAAACCTGACCTCACTCTCTTAGAACCTCCTCTAAACTTCTAATTCTCCTTCTTTAGGATCTTTACAACCTTTGTTAGGACCAGATAAGGCTTTGTCTTAAATCCCAAGGTCTTGTCCTAAAACTAAGATAGGTTGTAAGAAAGAAATGAGAGCAATAGGAGAGAAATTGGAAACCCCTCTTAGATTCATCGGATACCTAGCACCCCAACCTATTTATAGCTACCAAAGAGATGCCAAAAGAGAGGGACATGCCTTATCCCAAAAGGCTTATCTGATCTGATTATCAGAGATAAGAGTTCCTTCAAGCAGAAGGACTCTTATCTATGATACGTCGATCAGCACCCTGGTCTGCGCACGTACAACCAAAGAAGGGATGCTTTCACATTCCTTCTCAAATCAAAAAAATCTCAAAAATCCACATGGATTAAAGATTCAATATAAATTCTAAAAAATTAAAAATAGTGAAAAAATTCTCATAGAAGGATGCTATACTCGCACCTCTTCACACGAGTGCTGATCACCATGCGTGCAGGCATCAGGACCGACTTATGGCATCCGTGTGGCATCCAAATAAGTCTGGAAAAATGTTAGAAAAATTATAAAAAATATCTTATCAATTTAGAACATTATTACTAAAAATAGTTCCAATCTAAAGGCACTTGATAGGGAGAAGGACTCTCCAAATCACGAAGAGACATGACGTTTCTGCACGTGCGTGCGAGACATCCTTCTTTTTCTAATTTTTTTTCTTCCTCAAAAATTCTAGAAAAAATATATCTAATACTTTGAGATGTGCACCAGAGGATGGAGGGTGATATGAACTATCACACATAATTTAATCCTTCAAAAAAATAAATTTTTTCTGCTGCCCATGCCAACACTTGTAGGCAGAACCAGTTTTACACCAAGAGTCCACCACAACTTGGACTCTTCATAATTGGTGTTAACATGGGATGTGGTCCTCCAACTTGGGCTGCTTCTAGGTGATATGACCTGACCCAAATGTCTACCAAATTGGGCTAGCTAATTAGCAAGGGATGGGACCAAATTGATCTCCAAAGGAGTAAAAGTTTCCACACATGCTAGCATGCTTACCAGAACCCTGATTGAATCCAAAATTCTAATCAACCTTTTTCAAAAGGGTCCTTGGTCAATTTTTATATGTGTGTGACCCATTGGGTTCCACATCTAGTCAGTAGTAGGTCTGAGTATAAGTTGACCAAATTTGATTAGATTTCAATCTAATCGATTTTGGTCCAATCGAGCTAACCCGAATTCAATAATTAGAATCATTTCTAATTGGCAATCGAATTAAACTCTTTAATTCGGTCAAAAACCTACAAGTCAAGATTGACATCTAGCAACGTATCATGACTATCCAAAAGATATAAAATTTGATAAAAATATCAAATATATCCTTCAGTGGCTAATTACCATGCAATTCAATCCTTCGATCATCCTTGCATCTTGAATATGTTCATGAGTATGGAATCATGTCAAACTCAAACACATATTCATATCGATTCTCAATTAACCAATGATGACTCTAATGAAGAAGCTTAGAAACTCTTTCTAATCTCCTTCCTGCTTTTGGCCAAAAGACTTTTCTGAGTCATCTAGGATTGAGAATACACAGGATGCGATCTCCTCTTACTAGGAGTGATCGATTCCATATTGACCTACTCACAATCCTCATACACACTCCAACATATCCAGAACACCCCATACATGTCTTAATGCCATGCCTAGGTATGAACCAAAATATGGATTCATGTGCACAAAATTTCATGGTGGTCTCAGGTCTAAGGATCACTTGCACAACTCCTACTTAGAGAACATCTTTGACATGCAAATAAGACTTCTATAAGATGTTCTCTTTCATCGAGTCAATTCAGTAAACTTATTTCTTAAATAAGCACCCACATCCTTGTATTAGTGTCTCACACAAGTGACTAGTGAGATCTGCCACCCTCTCCATTTAGCATTCATAGGATGTACCAGTCTATCTGGAATATTGATCCCCGACTCAATGCTCCTACGATCAGGAATATTTAATATTAGGATTTTAAGATTTTAGTGTTGGGAATAGTGTCCCAAAGCCAATCGTCAGTCTGTTGACGATTGTGCTCTTTCTTGTATTAGTATATGAATTATAAATAAATAAAAGTTATTTTGATATTTTTCATCACAAATTATTTCATCTTCTAATGAACTCCTGTGTTGTGGTGAAGTCCTTAAGACTATTTAGACTCGACAAAGGAGGATTTGTTGTTTAGTCTTTAAACCAGTTCGCGACCAAATGATACGTTGTTACCAAGGACAACAACTTTTATCAAGTATAGGTCGTTGTGTGCCATATGAGTTGGTTGTCCTCTTAACCAAGGAGTGTGGAGACACTGGTATGACATACAGGTGAGATGTAAGGGTACATCAGCATTGAACGTGACCGACTCTGGAGCTTTTTTCGCTATCAAGATTTGCTCCGATGGGATATGGGTATAAATATCCCTCTGACCTGAGACCACCATGGTGACTTGCAAGCAACTCACTACACTTAGGCACTGGACTACCTGAATTTCTAATTCAGTGATGGAAAGCTGCTAGGTGTAGTCAAGTACTTGACTTGTCGGTGCGTGTGTCAAGATGGGATTGACCACTCTAGTTCAGAAGCTGTGTACAGTTGTGTTTTAATTTAGTAAAATCTTGGCTAGGGTAGTCCTAGTGAGGAGTCACAGGACTGTTTGAGTTGAGCACGATTTGGATGATCTAATCAGGGTTGACAGTTTAATCCTGAGTCATCCTAAACACAGGGGTCAAAAGGATGAATTATACAATAACCATATTCACGTAGGTTCTGAGTGTTGCAATTGCGACTATTCAACCTATCCAGATGTTGGGTACCATTGCTAGATGGTCACTTCGATTAGTACAGAAATTAGTTCCTGTGCTACCGGCTTAGGTTCGAACCTGCTGGGTCACACACATTAGAGGTTTCTATCTGATCTGTTGGCTGGTGAAGAGTCCTAATGCTCGTAGACTTTGAGTCCTACATGTCTGAAACTCTGTAATCGAGAATCAGGATTCTCTAATCATGAGTTCCACACATTTTGGGTACCGGGGTCAAGAGTCCCACTGGTTTGGGACTTTTTGATCAGGGTTTCATATCGATGGAATCTGATGCCCGATTGCCCATCGGATTTGGACTTAGTATTTATGAGAGATTTAATTAGCAATTTGATCGCTAGTTAACTCAATTTAATTGAGTAATTATTTTTGGATCAAGTCTAATTGAGTTAGATTCAGTTGGGTTTGACCCGATTAGGTTAAGTGTTGACCTAATCACCAAGGTGGTTTGGTCCCTGATCTGATCAGGGGTTGGGCTTAGTCAATTCTTAATTTGATTAAAATTTTATTGAGCCTAATTAAGCCTAATTAAGTTAAATTTAACTTAGTCTAATTGTGCCTAACCTATTATGATTAGGTTGGCTCAATTAGGTTGAAACCACTTTGACCTCATCTCCCTGCGCCACCTCACTTATCTGCACCCATTTGAATTCATGAGAAATAACTTCTCGTGAATTTTCTCCCACACAGAAGCCTTCCCATGCCCTCCCTTGTGTGCCATTTATCTGGATAAAGATTGGTTTGTTGGCCATTCAAATTCAAAGGATGTTTGAATTTGAATGGGCAACTAATTCATGCGCCACCCACCTTATCTTGTGCACCTTTTAATCTACATGAGAAAGAGTTTCTCGTGTAAATTCTCTACACACAAAGAACCCACACCTCCTCTCTTCTCTCGCCCAAAGTGGATAAGGATGGGATGGTTTGCATTTGAATTTAAATTCGATTTGAATTCAAGTGAGCAACCACCTATCTTTATCCTCTCACGTGGATAAGACGCATCTTGCACTGTTTTAAAAGAGAAGAGAAGGTGGGGCGTGCATAGAATTTTTCTAAGAGAGAATAGTGGGTGTGAGGAAGCCTTGTGCGTGAGTTGGAAGTTCAAAAACTTCCGAGAGAAAAGAAAAGAAAAGAAACAAAAGTGGGCGTAGGATCTTCTGTGTACCCTAGGGTTACTGCCTAGTGTTCGGGAAGTGAGAAAGTGAGCTACGAGTGTCGTGAGTCCACCAGATCTCAGGAAGAGATTCATCAACCTCTCAAGTATATCTGCTGACGATCCAAAGCATCTAAAAAATCAACAGATCAAGATCGAAGGAGTTCGATCAGCATCAACCATCGAAAGGATTCTGCAACGAACTATCATTCGTGAAGAGCCGATCAGATCGGAAGCTTCGTGTGGATGATCCACAGAGGTTAGACATACTGTGTGGCTGCATTGCGATAATCAGACCCTCTCGATGGTGATCAAATTACGACGATCGACTATCCGCACGAAGGTAATGTGTTCTAAACACATAACAGTAAAATATTTACTGTACAGAATTCAAAATTTTAAATTTAAATCATGCTATATATATGATATTTAGATCTTGTGTAGGGTTAATATATATTAATTAATTAGATTAATTAATAATTTTCACTGTAAAATTATAATTTTGAAAAAGTTTTAAAATTACCATTTTACCCCTGCACTGAATTCACTTCAATGGTATCAGAGTGGATTTTAAAATATGATATACATTTACATGCGTAGATTAAGTAGTATTCTAAAAGTTTAAATTTGAAATTTAAAATTCAAAATTTGAAATTTGAATTTTGAAATTTGTTCAAAATTTAAAATTCAAAAATTTGAAATTCAAAATTCAAAATTTGAATTTTAAATTTGAAATTCAAAATTCAAAAATTTAAAATTTAAAATTTAAAATTTAAAATTTATTTGAAATTTAAAATTTAAAATTTAAAATTTGAAATTTGAAATTTAAAATTTGTTTGAAATTTGAAATTCAAAATTTGAAATTTAAAATTTAAAATTTGAAATTTAAATTTTGAAATTGATATATTTAGATATACTTGATCCAAGTAGCAAGTAGTCTAATTGGATTGGTTGCCATGGTCGTCCGGTCATAGGAGAAAAGAAGGGTTTAAAGGCCCTCTCCTCCCATTCGATGGGGTTCTCCTATGGCGGTAGGGGTGCCAATATGATTATATCCCATACAGATGAAGCAGCGAAAGGACTTTATTGTAAAGATTCAATTATAAAATTTATCATGAATGTGTTAGAGTAGATCTAAAAGAATATTCATGATTTATTTTGATTGAGTTATTTTTTGTTATGTAATTAGCAATAGGATTGCTGTTTATGAAATATGCTGATCCATTTGTAAAATGAGTCAACACATTTGATGAACAGAAAATAAAACCTTTCAAATTTAAAAATTATTATTTGAAATACCAAACCCTGACCCATCAGCCCAAATACTTAATTAAAAGAATTAAGTGTTGTCTAGTTGGTCTAGAATTGTGAATTAAGACCTAAGACAATTGCATAAACTTGTGGGTCAATGGGTTAGATGGATTAGGTCCATAATTGGGTTAGACCTAAGGTTAGCTTAAAGAAATGAACTAAATTAGAGTAATTGGTCAAATCTAATCAAAAGTTGAATTAGATTAGGTCAAGGACACTCTAGACTCAATTCCAATAGTTGTAGTTGAATGGGTCCATGTCTTTAACTAGACCAAGATGGACTTAATTCATGGCTATGCGGTGGAACCCTATTTACTAAGTTGATCAAATTAAAACTAATGAATCGGTTGGTGTCTAAGGTAAGTTCGGTAGTCTGACCAGTATTTTAAGTGAAAGCTACTCGCATTGATTCAATCTCTGACGAGTTAATGGCATATCCCCACCACTGATCTCACTTACCTGGCCAACCTGGTGAGTTAGGTTTTGATTAGATCACTTGGTGATTAGGGCTCATCCATGTCATTAGGTAAATCAGTGTGACTGATTTAGGTGCTCCTAATGCTGGCTTTAATTAAATCTTTTTTAATCTAACTTGGTGAAGTCAGTGGGAGGATTGAAATTGGCTGGTTAATTTTTTCTCTTCTATCCTTTAATAAAATCCTCAAAAATTATTTGGTCCCTAAAAATGATTAAGTTATACTGATAACTAAGTCATAGCCTCCCATTAAGTGAGTGATAATGAGTCCATTAGTTTAATAATCATTGGAGGCCCAAAGGCCCGGTGCTTATTGACTAATAGAATTATCATTCATAATATGATAATTTGGTTGAGTCTTTCTGATGGTGGTCAGGTTGGCCGACCAAAGTCGGACCTGATCATTTATTGGTCCGATTCACCAAATCAAGTCATGTTAATGGTTGGACCTAACCAGATCTTTTCAGTGGAGGCCAAAGCCTACTGATTAGGTTCTGGGGCAAAATCCATTACTAGACATTGTTTAGAGAAACAACTGGTTATGAACCTACCCATAGATGCACATGGGTTGACCAACCAAAGTTGGGCTCGTGTGTGGTTTGTGTGGATTCTAGTACCTACTAAGAAATTAAAGTAATTTCTCGAATTGGAGGTTGAGGCTACCAGTTCGTAAAAATACTGGGAGAAACTTTAGACTAAAATCTAAGTCTTTAGTATTAATAATTTATGTATAAATAAAGGTTTGATTTTTCTTTATGCAGATATGGCCACTACCCTGTCACTCCGGTCATTATTAGATAATGACAAGCTCATGGGACCTAATTTTGATAGCTAGTATCAAAAATTGAAAATCATCCTTGAGCATGAGCGGATCCTTTATGTAGTAACGGATCCGACACCTAAGGAGCCAGCCCCGAACGCTAGAGGGGTGGTCCGAGATACTTACAGAAGTGGCTCAACGACCGCACCACCGTTCGGTGCATAATGCTGGCGGCAATGAATGATAAGTTCGCCACAGGTTCGAGAATGCCCAGCCGCAGGAGATACTTCAAATATTGAATGACACCGTTGGCACACCTGACGATGTTGAAAGGCACAAAACTAGTTATGCCATTTTCAATGCTCGAATCAGGGATGGAGCTTCAATCACTGATCATGTACTGTACATGATCGAAATGATTGAGCACCTAAGTAAATTGGGCTTTCCCTTGCACGAGCAGCTCGATAAGGATGCGATCCTTAATTCTTTGCCCAAGTCCTTCCTCCCCTTCCTTACTCATTTTCGATGACAAAGCCTGCAGTGAACTACCACGGCTTGTTGGGGTTGCTGCAGAACTTTGAGAAGGACCACAGCTCCATAAAGAGTCGGTGAATGTTGTGGGAGGATCTTCTGGTTGTCGACCCTTTAAGAAAGGAAAGAAGAACAAGAAGAAGGAGAATAAGAAGTACAGCCGCAAGCTGGGATGTCTGCACAGGGTCAGACCAAGAAGCGCAAGCCCGACCAGAGCCAGGCGGAGTGCTTCTTTTGCAAGAAGCAGGAGCACTGGAAGAGGAATTGTCCTCTATACATTGCCTCCTGGACCCAAATAGGCCGAAGAAGAAGCAAGGTAGTTATATGATAATACTTTGCAACTTTTCCATTTGTGATACTACTGCCTGGGTATTGGATACCGGAAGCCCTTATCATATCTGTAATTCGATGTAGGGTCTGCAGGTTAGTAGGAGATTTGATGAAGGCGAGAGGTTCCTAAACGTTGGAGATGGAAGCAAAGTTTCAATTCTAGCTTTAGGAATCATGAACCTTGTAATCAATTCTCGTAATATAATTCTGAGTGAATGTCACTATTGTCCAAGTTTTTTATTAAATATTATTTCTGTAGGCCTTTTGGCCATGTACAGTTATGAATTTCTAATAAAAAGAAACGTTTGCAATATCATT
The DNA here is from genome assembly GCF_000442705.2 of Elaeis guineensis. Classification (NCBI taxonomy): domain Eukaryota; kingdom Viridiplantae; phylum Streptophyta; class Magnoliopsida; order Arecales; family Arecaceae; genus Elaeis; species Elaeis guineensis. The sequence goes on along the minus strand of NC_026001.2, from coordinate 34,968,842 downwards.
TTGAATGGTGTTACAATATTTGTTGGATAACTAAATAATGAAATTTACTTACTATCACAGCCTGTTAATGTGGTTCAAACCTCCGGTAAACGCCCTAGAATGATTAATATGTCAGAAGTCTACCTTTGGCACTGTAGGCTAGGTCATATCAATAAGAACAGGATAAACAGATTGGCTCAAGAAGAAATTCTTGAAGTTCGTGATTGTGAATCACTTCCAACCTGTGAGTCCTGTCTTCTTAAGAAGATGACCAAGTCACCTTTTACTGGAAAAGGTGAGCGAGCCAGTGAACTCTTGGGTCTGATACATTCCGATGTATGTGGACCCATCAGCTCAAGTGCAAGAGGTGGATATTTCTACTTCATAACCTTCACAGACGACCTATCGAGGTATGGGTATGTCTACTTAATGAAGCATAAGTTGGAGTCGTTTAAAATGTTCAAACTATTTCGAAATGAGGTAGAAAAACAAACTGAAAAATATATTAAAACTCTTCGATCTGATCGAGGAGGTGAATACCTTTCCAATGAGTTTCTGACATATCTTAGGGAGAATGGGATTCTCTCTCAGTGGACTCCTCCTGGAATACCACAGCATAATGGTGTGTCTGAATGGAGGAATCAGATCTTGTTGGACATGGTTCGATCCATGATGGGATTTGCTGGTCTGTCGATCTTTCTCTAGGGATATGCGCTCAAATCGGCTTGTTACCTTCTAAATAGGGTTCCGAGTAAGTTTGTAACCAAAACGTCATATGAGATATGGATAGGACGTAAGCCAGTACTCTCGCACCTTAAGATTTGGGGGTATCCGGCTTATGTTAAACATTTAATTACGGACAAGCTTGGACCTAGGTCTGACAAGTGTTATTTCATAGGGTACCCAAAAGAGACCAAAGGTATTATTTCTACCTAGCTGATGAGCAAAAGGTGTTTGTCAGCCTTAAGGCAATCTTTTTGAAAAAGGAGTTCCTTAGTTAAGGGACTGTTGCCTCTAAGGTCGAACTTGAGGTAGTTCATCAGGTAAAAAAATCGACACAAATTGCTGAACCTGAACCGGATTTGGTTAGATCAAATCCGGAGCCCATTGTTCATGCACCCTTAAGGCGGTCTAGTAGAGTACCACGTCAACCGGACAGATACTATGGTTTCTTGGTCCGGGACGACGATCCTGTCGAACTTGATGAAAATGATGAGAATCCGATCACCTATATGGATGCAATGCAGAGATCTGACTCTGAGAAATGGCTAGAGGCCATGAAATCCGAAATGGAGTCCATGAAGGTCAACGATGTGTGGACATTGGTTGACCCACCCAAAGGAGTAAAACCCATAGGGTGTAAGTGGGTCTTCAAGAGGAAGAGGGGCGCAGACGGAAAAGTGGAGACCTATAAAGTCCATCTGGTTGCCAAGGGATATCATCAATGTTATAGTATAGACTATGATGAGATATATTCTCCTGTGGCAATGCTCAAATCCATTTGGATTATGCTTGCGATAGCTATCCATCTGGACTATGAAATCTGGCAGATGGATGTGAAGACAGCTTTCCCAAACGGAGAGCTGGACGAAGAGGTGTATATGATACAACCTGAAGAGTTCACATCCACAGATGAGTCTAAGGTGTGCAGGCTTCGTTAAGAATGAAGAAGAGCCCTACATTTATAAGTGGGCTAATGGTCCAGTAGTGGTATTTCTTGTATTGTATGTGAATGACATTCTCTTAATCAGAAATGATGTCCCTGCATTATAGAGAATAAAGATTTGGCTGTCGTCACAGTTCTCCATGAAGGATCTGGGAGAAGCTTCCTACATCCTAGGGATGAGGATCTATAGGGATAGATCTAAAAGGTTGCTTGGCTTATCTCAGTCTACGTACATTGATACTATGCTGAAGAGGTTCAGCATGGAGAATTCCAAGAAAGGCTATCTACCGATAGGCCATGAAATTTCTCTCTCGAAGAAGGATTGTCCGACAACACCTCAAGAGAGAGAGCATATGGGTAGAATTCCATATGCTTCGACAGTGGGATCTATCATATATGCCATGACATGTACACGACCAGATGTGGCATACTCACTAGGGGTAGTGAGTAAATACCAATCTGATCCAGGAGAGAATCACTGGAAGGTTGTTAAAACCATCTTGAAGTATTTAAGAAATACTAAGGTTCAGTGGCTTGTTTATGGTGAATCAGACTTGAGACTTATAGGGTTTATAGACTCTAGTTTCCAGTCTGATCACGATGACAGCAAGAGTGTGTCGGGATTTATTTTTACCCCTAATGGTGGGGCTGTCTGCTGGAAGAGTTCCAAGCAGCACATAGTGGCTGATTCAGTTTGCGAGGCAGAGTATGTCGCTGCATCAGATGCTGCCAAAGAAGCGGTGTGGCTGAGGAAATTCATCACCGAGCTCAGAGTAGCCCCCTCCCTTATTGGTCCAGTTCTACTCTACTGTGACAGCTTTGGAGCCATTGCTCAGGCGAAGGAACCGAAGGCACACCAGCGGACAAAGCATATTCTGTGCCGCTACCATCTCATCTGAAAAATCATGGATCGAGGTGACGTCGACCTTCAGAAGATCAATGGGAAGAAGAACTTGGCCGACCCATTCACTAAAGCCATTGCGGTGAAGGAGTTCGACGACTTCAAGTCGAAGATGGGTATTAGATACTGCACCGATTGGCTTTAAGCCAAGTGGGAGATTGTTGGGAATAGTGTCCCAAAGCCAATCATCAGCCTATTGACGATTATGCTCTTTCATGTATTGGTATATGAATTATAAATAAATAAAAGTTATTTTGATATCTTTCATCATAAATTATTTCATCTTCTAATGAACTCCTGTATTGTGGTGAAGTCCTCAGGACTATTTAGACTCGACAAAGGAGGATTTGTCGTTTAGTCCTTAAACCTGTTCGCGACCAAATGATACGTTGTTATCAAAGACAACAACTTTTATCAAGTATAGGTCATTGTGTGCCATATGGGTTGGTTATCCTCTTAACCAAGGAGTGTGGAGACACTGGTATGGCATACAGATGAGATGTAAGGGTACATTTGCACTGAACATGACCGACTCGGAGCTTTTTCTGCTGTCAAGATTTGCTCCGATGGGATATAGGTATAAATATTTCTCCGACCTGAGACCGTCACGGTGACTTGCAAGCAACTCACTGCACTTAGGCACTGGACTATCTGAATTTCTAATTCAGTGACGGAAGGCTGCTGGGTGTAGTCAAGTACTTGACTTGTCGGTGCGTGTGTCAAGATGGGATTCACCACTCCAGTTTAAGAGCTATGTATAGTCGTGTTTCAATTTAGTAAAACCTTGGCCAGGGTAGTCCTAGTGAGAAGTCACAGGACTGTTTGAGTTGAGTACGATTCGGATGATCTAATCAGGGTTGACAGTTTAACCCTGAGTCATCCTAAATACAGGGATCAAAAGGATGAATTATACAATAACCATATTCACGTAGGTTCTGAGTGTTGCGATTGTGACTATTCGACCTATCCAGATGTGGGGTACCATTGCTAGATGGTCACTTCAATTAGTACAGGAATTGATTCCTGTGCTACCGGCTTAGGTTCGAACCTGTGGGGTCACACACATTAGAGGTTCCTATCTGATCTGTTGGCTGGTGAAGAGTCCTAATACTCATGGACTTTGAGTCCTACATGTCTGAAACTCTATGATCGAGAATCAAGATTCTCTAATCACGAGTTCCACACATTTTGGGTACCGGGGTCAAGAGTCCCACTGGTTTGGGATTTTTTTATCAGGATTTCATATCGATGGACTCTGATGCCCGATTGCCCATCGGATTTGGACTTAGTATTTATAAGAGATTTAATTAGTGATTTGATTACTAATTAACTCAATTTGATTGAGTAATTATTTTTGGATCAAGTCCAATTGAATTGGATTCAGTTGGGTTTGACCCGATTAGGTTAAGTGTTGACCTAATTGCCAAGGTGGTTTGGTCCCTGATCTGATCAGGGATTGGGCTTAATCAATTTCTGATTTGATTAAGATTTTATTAAGCCTAATTAAGTTGGATTTAACTTAATCTAATTGTGCCTAACCTATTTTGATTAGGTTGGCTCAATTAGGTTGAAACCACTTTGACCTCATCCTCTGCGCCACCTCACTTATCTGCGCTCATTTGAATTCATGAGAAATAACTTCTCATGAATTTTTCCCACATAGAAGCCTTCCCACGCCCTCCCTTGTGTGCCATTTATCTGGATAAAGATTGGTTTGTTGGCCATTCAAATTCAAAGGATGTTTGAATTTGAATGGGCAACTAATTCATGCACCACCCACCTTATCTTATGCGCCATTTAATCTACACGAGAAAGAGTTTCTCATGTAAATTCTCCATGCACAAAGAACCCATGCCTCCTCTCTTCTCTCGCCCTGAGTGGATAAGGATAGGATGGTTTGCATTTGAATTCAAATTCGATTTGAATTCAAGTGAGCAACCACCTATCTTTATCCTCTCACGCGGATAAGATGCGTCTTGCACTGTTTTAAAAGAGAAGAGAAGGTGGGGTGTGCGTAAAATTTTTTTAAGAGAGAATAGTTGGTGTGAGGAAGCCTTGTGCATGAGTTGGAAGTTCAAAAACTTCCAAGAGAAAAGAAAAGAAAAGAAACAAAAGTGGGTGCAGGATCTTCTGTGTGTACCCTAGGGTTACTGCCTAGGGTTTGGGAAGTGAGAAAGTGAGCTACGAGTGTTGTGAGCTCACCAGATCTCAGGGAGAGATTCATCAACCTCTCAAGTACATCTGTTGATGATCCAAAGTATCCAAGGAATCGATAGATCAAGATCGAAGGAGTTCGATCAGCATCAGCGTCGAAAGGGTTCTGCAATGAACTAACATTCGTGAAGAGCCGATCAGATCGAGAGCTTCATGTGGATGATCCACAGAGGCCAGACACACTATGTTGCTGTATTGCGATGATCAGATCCTCCTGACGGTGATCAAATTACGACAATCGACTATCCGCATGAAGGTAATGTGTTCTGAACACATAACAGTAAAATATTTACCGTAGAGAATTCAAAATTTCAAATTTAAATGCATGCTATATATATCATATTTAGATCCTTGTGTAGGGTTAATATATATTAATTAATTAAATTAATTAATAATTTTTGCTGTAAAATTATAATTTTGAAAAAATTTTAGAATTATCGTTTTACCCCTGCACTGAATTCACTTCATTTAGGTCTCACTAGCATGACCAATTCATGACTCCTAAAATCATTATCCTAATCTTTGAAATTCATCATAATCTTAGACATAATAAGATGCAGCTAATATGATGAATCAATACCTCAAATAATAATAAATATCATTTCATGAGTTGGAAAATTGTAAAGAAAGTTCCATCGCAACACACTGGCGATTGGCTTATAGGGCACTTTTCTTTCAATCTCCCACTTGCACTAAAGCCAATCGCCTTTGTATCTCATACAATAAGATGGTGATTATATAGCTGCTGTGGTATGGGTCTGCTATATTGTTCTTTCTGTCTACTCGTTCAAAGATAACATCTTATCTTTAACGAGATGGAAACGTCTGAGGATGTGCTTGGATTTATAATGAGACCTAGGTTCCTTATCTTGAATAACGGCCCCAATGTTATGAAAATAGAGTGGCACTAATCCTTCAATCTTAGGAACGACTCTTAAATCCATGATGAGTTTCTTCATCCAGACAGCTTTCTTAATGGCTTCACTAGCAGCAATATACTCTAGCTCAGTAGTTGAGTCAGCTACTATTTACTGTTTGGAACTCTTCCAACTCACTACCCCATCATTTAGGATAAACACATACCCTGATATTGACTTGCTATCATCTGCTTTCCAATGATCCTTCTTTGGATCAGCTGAAATCTACTAGCTATGCCCAAAGAATAAGCTACATCAGGCTTGGTACATAGCATGGCATACATAATTGATCCCACAGTCGAAGCATAAAAATTTCATTCATCCTTTTCCTCTCTTCTGGTGTCTTAAGACACATTTTCTTAGAGAGATGTATACCATAACTTATAGACAAGTAACCTTTCTTACTTACCTCCATATTAAATCTCTTTAATATGAGGTCTATATACCGTGACTGGGATAAGCCTAACATCCTTTTAGATCTATCTTTATAGATCTTTATACCTAGTATATAGGATGCTTCACCCTAATCTTTTATGGAAAACTTATTTGATAGCCAAGTTTTGATCGATTGCATCATTGGGATATCATTTCCAATGAGTAGTATGTCACTGACATACAGAACCAAGAAGATAATAACACTCCCACTTGTCTTCTTATATACACATGGTTCATCCATATTTTTGATAAAGCCAAACTCTTTAACTGTCATATCAAATCGGATGTTCCAGCTCCTTAAAATCTACTTCGATCCATAGATGGATCTCATTAGCATGCATACTTGATTTGCTCTCCCACTTGAGACAAATATCTCTGGCTGAGTCATATAGACCTCTTCCTCTAGATTACTATTAAAAATCGATCTTGACATCCATCTACCAGATTTCATAATCGTAGTATGCTGCTATAGCAAGCAAAATCCAAACAGACTTGAACATAGCCACTGGTGAGAAAGTTTCATCATAGTTGTTGGTGCAAAAATCCGCTTGCGTCGGAGAAGCTGGAGTCGAGGAAGTCACGGTCGCCGTCGGGACCTGCAAAGGAAGTCTAAACCAAAGGTGGGGTTGCTCCGGTAAGACCCTCCGACGCTCAAGTCAGTTCTCTGCCTCAACAAGAATGGAGTGCTCGAACGAAGAATTTAGCAGAGTTTTTAGATGAAAGATGAGAGCTTATGGAATAACGTATCTGGGGTTTCCCCTTTATAGGCGAGGGGGCGGTAACCTGATAGCGACATCTGTAACCGTCTGGCAGCGGGCTGCCCAGGGTCAGGTGGAGTTTGTTGCAGAGAGTAGTGGGGTGGATCCGTGGCTATCATCGGGGTGTGCCACATGGGGCCTGCCGCGGGAAGTGGAGCGGCGTCCATTGTCACGACTCGCCAGTGGATGGAAGAATCGTGCGGTAACCGTCTCAGGAAGTGGAGCGGGGTTGTGGCCGTTATCGTGGCTTGCCAGGGAGTGATAGAGCTGCGCGGAATCTGCCGCAGGAAGTGGAGCAGTGCTGTGATCGTTACTGCGGCTTGTCAGGGAGTGATGGAGCTGCGCGGAATCTGCCGCAGGAAGTGGAGTGGGATCGTGGTGGTTGCGGCGTCGTGCTTATGAATGCGGATCCATCGGCCGAAGTTCGGCACCGATCGAAGCCGACGACGGAGTCTGACTCCCGTAGGAGTCCGGGCGGAGCCCTCCTGGGGTTGATGTTGCGGTCGGAGCCCGGTTCCCATAGGAGTCCGGACGGAGTCCTCCTGCAATTAAAGTCAGGTGCGGAGTTCGGCTCCCGTAGGAGCCCGGACAGATCTTACCGGTGGTTGATGTTGGCGACGAAGCTCGGCTCCCGTAGGAGTCCGGGTGGAGTCCCCCTTGAGGTTGGAGTCGTGGGCAGAGCCCGGCTCCCGTAGGAGTCTGGTCGGAGTCCTCCTGGAGTTGATGTTGCGATCGAAGCCCAGTTCCCGTAGGAGTCCGGGCGGAGTCCTCCTGCAATTAAAGTCAGGTGCAGAGTCTGGCTCCCGTAGGAGCCCGGACGGATCTTACCGACGGTTGACGTTGGCGACGGAGCCCGGCTCCCGTAGGAGTCCGGGCGGAGTCCCCCTTGAGGTTGGAGTCGTGGGCGGAGCTCGGCTCCCGTAGGAGTCTGGTCGGAGTCCTCCTGGAGTTGATGTTGCGATCGGAGCCCGGTTCCCGTAGGAGTCCGGGCGGAGTCCTCCTGCAATTAAAGTCAGGTGCGGAGTCTGGCTCTCGTAAGAGCCCGGACGGATCTTACCAGCGGTTGACGTTGGCGACGAAGCCTGGCTCCCGTAGGAGTCCGGGCGGAGTCCCCCTTGAGGTTGGAGTCGTGGGCGGAGCCCGGCTCCCGTAGGAGTCCGATCGGAGTCCTCCTGGAGTTGATGTTGCGATCGGAGCCCGGTTCCCGTAGGAGTCCAGGCAGAGTCCTCCTGCAATTAAAGTCAGGTGCGGAGTCCGGCTCCCGTAGGAGTCCGGTCGGAGTCCTCCTGGAGTTGATGTTGTGATCGGAGCCCGGTTCCCGTAGGAGTCTGGGCGGAGTCCTCTTGCAATTAAAGTCAGGTGCGGAGTCTGGCTCCCGTAGGAGCCCAGACGGATCTTACCAGCGGTTGACGTTGGCAACGAAGCCCGACTCCCGTAGGAGTCCGGGCGGGGTCCCCCTTGGGGTTGGAGTCGTGGGCGGAGCCCGGCTCCCGTAGGAGTCCGGGCGGAGCCCTCCTGGAGTTGATGTTGCGATCGGAGCCCGATTCCCGTAGGAGTCCGGGCGGAGTCCTCCTGGAGCTGATTCTGCTGAGGACTTCGGCTGTGGGTATGTTATACCCAACACCAGTCCCCCTACTTCCGAGTTTGAATTTCGAATGAAGGAAGTACAGAGAGATGGGCACAGCCGAAACCGTCCCCTCGAATCCTGCGCACTACCGCCCCCAGATATTTTGGCATTAAATGTGCACGTGCTGGAGTCTTTTCGGATTGGGGCGATACGAAGGGACCCTTCGAAATTCTCACTGGTACACTGGCCCAGGTACGGCGCCATAATGGCAATGCTGATCCATCAGCCGCTTTTAGCCGCCCGTCGGGGGGTGGGACACGTGCCGGGTGTGGACTGGCTTGGGGAGATTCGTGATCATTATGGCGCCGGATCCCAGGGTCTATTTAAACCCGTCCTCCCACCTTTAGGTGCCCTATTCCGTTCCAGAGTTTCTATCAGTGTCTGCCTTCTCTTCGAGAGCCCTATTTCAGTGGGCATCTATTCGAGCCGTAGGTGTCTTCCAAACTGTCCCTGTCTTCATCCCTCTGGTCCCTCAGAGCGATATAGGTTAGTTCCAGCACCTTCAACCTTCTTCCCACCGCCTAGGGACTTCTTCTCTGTCATTATTTTTTGCATCCCTCCGAGTTAGTTTCCTGTGGCCTCTCGTCCCCCATCCTGTCCGTCTTCTTAGGGACCTTTAGAGCCCTCCTTCGAAACTACCCGAAATATCGTCCGGCTCTTCCGCTCCCTACAGTTTCGGGAGCTCTTCCGCCTCAAACCCCCAGGTCCCCTGCTCTGTAGACGAACCTGCGTCTGGGGCTGGGCTCCACCCGGTTTTTGCACCGGGCACCATTCCATGTTCCCTGACCTCGGAGGAACTCCTTCTGATAAGGGTTCAGTATGGAGTTCCTCCGGAGTACGACCTGGAGCTGCCTGGCCCTTCTGACCGGGCCAGCACACCTCCATCTGGTCGTTTTTGTCTGTACTAGGAAGCATTCTGTGCCGGACTCCGGCTTCCGCTTCCTTCCTTTGTTGTTGCCCTCTTCCGCTTCTTAGACATCTCCTTGGCTTTCGTGGCCCGAATTCTTTTAGGTTTTTGATAGGATTTCTCTCCCTTTGTCATGTAGTTGAGGTCCAACCATCCCTCTCCCTGTTTAGGCACTTCTATACTTTCAAGCGCCATCCTTCGGCGAAAGACTGGTGGTACTTCTCCCCCCAGTTCGGCAAGAAGGAGTTGCTGAAAGGTGCCCCTTCTTCAATCCACAATTGGAAGGGAAAATATCTCTTCGTCCACTGCCCGACCTTGAGACTGGGCCTGCGCCCTTGGGGTTCTCTGAGGGATTCTGTCCGCGGGCCCCCAGCCTGGGGGAGGATGACCTCCAGGCTGCCCGGAAGCTTCTAGCTTACTCCGCTCCTTCCCTTCCTAATCTTCTGAGGGAGCAATTTTTTTTCAACATCGGTCTGAGTCCCTAAGATCCAGCGAGTATTCATCTTTTACCTTATCTTCTCTTTTCATTCCTTTCTCCTTTTCCTTTCTCTTTTTACCTCTTCTTCCTTCTCTCTCTTTTTCCCCTCTGTTTCTTTCTTTCTTTCTTCCCCTTTCTTCTCTTTTTTTTTTTTTTTTTGACTCTTGATTGATTGGTTTGCTTCTTTTTCTTCTTTCCTTTTCTCTCTCTCTTTTTCTCTTTTTCTTTTTTTTTTTTTTTTTAGGAATGGATGCCGAAGCAGCGCGGATGCTTGCCAGGGGCCTTAGGGCCCACAAGAGAAAGGATGCTGCGACCTCCGGATCGGTGAAGAGGGCCAGGGCAGAGGAGTCAAGCTTAGCTGCACCCATCCAGGTGGCCCCGGCCATCGACATTCCCTCAGATGCCGAGCCAACGGCTCCCCGGGCCTCCTCGAGGAGTCCGCCGACTGGGGCCCCCATTTCGGGGGTCCGCTCCACGGAGGCGCCCATAGCTGAGAGGAAAAGAAGGAAATCGGTGGCCCGCAGGGCGAGTAGCTACCGAACTGCTGCGGACGAGTCCCTCTGCTCCGAAGAGGGGTCGAAGAATCCCTTCAATGATAGAGACTTGATCAGGTGGTTGATCAACGGTTGCATTCTGCCTGACGTCGTTGAGAGGATCGACCGTGCCGATCCTGAGTAGCGGGCCTGGGACTCTTTGGGGTCCTTCCTTGAGGTAAGCGAATCTTCATTTACATGGCTATTCGGCCTTTGTTCTAATTCCCTAGCCGCCCTTGCAGATTGGGCACCAGCTCCTCGCCTATATCGAGGCGGTGAACCGTGCGAGGAGGGACATCCTCCAGGTGGAGGAACACTGTCAGGCCGAGGTTGCTCACCTCCAAGCAAAGACGGCCGAAGTAGTCACCCTCCAGGAGGCCCTGGAAAGAGAGAAACGAGCCCGAGAGGAGGAGAGGCAGACCTTGGAGGAATCGGCGAGAAAGGCGGAGGCCGAGGTCGCCAACTTGGCCGAGCAAATTTCGGTCCAGGTCTCGGAGGCCAGAGTCCTTGCGGTAGAGGAATTCAAGACCTCCGCGGAGATGAGGGACCTGAAGGTCCAATTTGGCCAGGAAGCATTCATAAAGGGGTTCGAGCTCTGCCAAGAGAAGGTGGCTAGAAAATTTCCAGAGCTCGACCTCAGCTTCCTAGGCGAGGAGTCTGAAGACGAGACCGGTCCCTCGCCAGCCGCCACTGCTGTCGCAGCCCCCTTGTCGGGGACGCCGAGTTCTCCAACCCCCACCCTCGAGGTCTGAGACCTCCAATCTTGTACCTTTATTTCGTCGTAGTTTTTCTTTTCTGTTTGTCTTCAAAAATCATCCAATCAATAAAGTTGAATTTCTTGTTGCGGACGGCTTCTCCTCCCCCCCTCCTTCTCTCTGTTCTTCTTCCTGCAATGAGTCGTGCTTTGACGCTTTTGCCTTCCGATGGCAGTGTCCTGCAGAAGCACTCCCCCTGCCCCTGGGGGTCCCGCTGAAATCGATGATCCAGCGGCTGAAGAAGGAAGTCCTTCACCTGACAAAGAAGTTAAAGAAGATGGAAGGCGAGCTCCGCAGATTGAGAGAAGGTCATTCTGAAGCCACCACTGAGGCCACCAACTTTCGAAATCTCCACATGAAGGGGATCATGGAGTATAGCTGGAGGAAGGCGGACTTCGCGAAGGAACTCGAGGAATGCAAGAAGAGCGCCAGCGATCGAATTTGAGCCCAGGCCGCCAGGATCAGCGTCCTCAAGGTGGAACTGTCAGCTGCGAAGGGGAAGATCGGCCAGCTGGAAGGAAATTCATCCCGACTCTTGGCCCGGGTTGACGGTGACCAGGAGTGGTCGAAGAAGGTCTCCGACCTTCAACAGCAGCTTCAGGACGTCGAGGTGAGCCACGACGTGCATCGGGCTAGCTGGCGCAGGCAGGTGGAAGAATATAAAGGGAGATTCAGGGCGGCGGCCGACGAAGTCGTCCGTCTCCAAAGGCAGCAGGCTAGCAGGGCACAGCTTACTTCCGCCCGAGATTCTGATGAGCTCCAAGCCCTAAGAGGCACCATTGAGGGGATTTCTGTCTCCCTCGGGGAAAAGACAGCTGAGCTACAACAACTAAAGATCCAACTGGCATACGAGCAGCAGGCCGTTGCGGACGCGGAGGCGGAATCCGATGTCTTGAGGAAGAGGCATCGAGAGGCGGAGGCCGAGAGCCAGCGACTTCGTCGGGCGCTCCAGGATGCGCTGCAGAAAAGGGAAGAGCTAGAAGAAGAAATTGAGAATCTAACGCAGTCTTGGTTAAGGGATGGAGTAGATAATTCTAGGTCGGAGGGAGCAGGGCCTCCTTAGAGCTCTTTTCGTCTTTCTGTCTTTTCATATATTTACTTCCCTTTTTGTCGTTTTGCCTTTCTTTCCTTGGCCTTCCGGGCTTTGTAGCGTGTATATCGAAAATGGAATGAAAAGGGTGTTTTGTGTTACCTCGTCCGCGCGTTGCACTAAACTGCCATCCGTCGAACTTTTCTTATCGTTTGACCTGTCTGATGTAGACGTCGTTGGGGGGCGCCCGATCGTCGATGCGTTAGCTCGCCTTTCTCGTCGTACATGGCCGCAAGCCCGAGCTTGGCCGTCCGGGCTCCGCATTACTTCGTGGATGTCGTTGTCTTCCTAACCGATGTCAAAAGTCTTTTTAGAGGTCGGGGGTCTTCGGTAGGAACTCCCCGTTTCAGTTGGGACGAAGTCCTTTAGGTCTTTTGGTGCGGTTCATCCTTCATCTGTTCCCGTCGTAGTTCGTCATCCTTCCTTTTTAATTTTTCTCCTCTTCTCAGAGTGAGGGCCCTCCCCCCACTTTTTGTGGGGTTGCATAGAAGCGAGGAGGTGCCACTGAGGGGCTTTTTCCTTTCATCCGATCTTATTGGGCGGCTGGGTTTCGCCACCATCAGCCCTTGCTGCAGAAGTCATGGGTGGAGCCCACTCCCATAGGAGTCCGGGTGGGGTCTTCCTTGGCGTCGTGTACGGAGCCCGACTCCCGTAGGAGTCCAGGTGGAGTCTTCCTTGGTGTCGTGGACGGAGCCCAGCTCCCGTAGGAGTCCGGGCCTTCCACTTTGCTCGAGCCAGGGCGAGGTTCTCCTCCCATTCCCAGCTTGGCTGTGGGGGCACGTTAGGGCACTGTAAAGCCACTCCCCCCATCCGGTCTAAAAGAATCGGGCCTTTGACTTTGCTCATGTCAGGATGAGGTTCTCCTCCTGTTCCTGACATGGCTGTGGGGGCATATTAGGGCGCTGTAAGGCCTCTCCCCCCATCCGGTCTAAAAGAACCGGGCCTTTGACTTTGCTCATGTCAGGATGAGGTTCTCCTCCTGTTCCTGACATGGCTGTGGGGGCACATTAGGGCACTGTAAGGCCTCTCCCCCCATCCGGTCTAAAAGAACCGGGCCTTTGACTTGCTCATGTCAGGACATGGTTCTCCTCCTGTTCCTGACATGGCTGTGGGGGCACATTAGGGCACTGTAAGGCCTCTCCCTCCATCCGGTCTAAAAGAACTGGGCCTTCAACTTTGCTCATGTCAGGATGAGGTTCTCCTCCTGTTCCTGACATGGCTATGGGGGCACATTAGGGCGTTGTAAGGCCTCTCCCCCAATCCGATTTCGAGATAGTCGGACTTTCATTTTAGGTATGTTAGGATGGGGTTCTCCCCCATTCCTAACATAACTTTGTTTCAAGTGTTTGGAGGGGTCATATCCAGTCGTAATAAATCCACGCCAGATGGGAAGAGTACGTCAAGTAGAAAGAAATTTAGATTCAAGGTGAAATCGTAAGTGATACATTTACAGATTTTCCGAGTTCCACGGTCGTGGGTGGTCCGCTCCTCCTTGAGGCCCTCCGGTGATGGAGTCGATGGTCCCGATGGGAGGTCGGTCCCGGGTTGCTCCTCCCTTCTTGGCGGTTCAGGCTGTGGAAGGGCCCTTGGCCGATCTCCTCTACCCTCAGGCCTGCGTCGGATGAACCTGTCGAGTCGACCTCACCGAATGAGCTCCACGATCTCATCCCGGAGCTGGATGCATTCCTCTGTGTCGTGGCCGTGGTCGCGGTGGTAGAGGCAGAACTTGTTGGGGTTGCGCTTCCCGGGGTGTGTGCGCATCCTCTCCGGCCTAGGGAGCTGCTCCCTGACCTCCATCAATACCTGGGCCTTCGAGGTGTTGAGGGGGGAGTAGTTGCGGAATCTCCCTAGTGGGAACCCCGTCGAACCCCACGATCCGGGCTTCTCTGCCTGCACGCCCGGGGTGGAGTATGGGTGCGCTTATGCCCAGGAGGGGATCGAGAATGCAGCCGGGCTTCCTTTGGCCTTTTTTCAATTGCGGGCTTACTCGAGTCTCCCGCTTGCTGCTCCCTCACCGTCTCTTCATCCTTCATTTTGAAGGCTTCTTCCGCTCGGGTGTATCTTTCGGCCCGGGCCAGCAAATCAGCAAAATCCCTGGGTACTTCTTCTCCAGGGAGAACAAAAGATCATTCTTCTGAAGGCCACCCTTCAGGGCGGCCATTGCGACTGATTGGTCCAAGTTCCGGACCTCCAACGTCGTGATGTTGAAGCGGTTGATGTAGGCCCGAATGGACTCCCCTTCCCTTTTCTTGATGTTGATGAGGGACTCCGAACCCTTCCGGGGGCGCCGACTGCTGACAAAATGGGCCACAAATTGATGGCTCATTTGATCGAAGGAAAAGATGGTACCCAGTTTCAAAGCCGAGTACCAGTTCCTCGCCGCTTCCTTCAAGGTGGATGGGAAGGTCCGGCATAAAATGGCATCAGGAGCACCGTGAAGCAGCATCATCGTCCGGAAGGCCTCCAGATGATCAACCGGGTCTGAAGTCCCGTCGTAGCTTTCGAACTGGGGAAGCTTGAAGTTTGGCGGGATCGGTTCCTGCATGATCATTTGGGAGAAGGGAGGGTCAGTACAAATATCCTCACCATAAGCGGGGGGCGCATGGCAGAGTTCTTCGATCCGTCGGTTCATCTCCTGGAGCCTTCGGTCCAGAAAATCCTCTCGACTTCGAGTCTCGAGGGTCCTCTGACAGAACGGGGGCAGGGATCTTCCAGGGGTGGAGTCGTGGTCCGATTGAGGGCTCTCTACCCTCGGGTTCGTTTTTCCAGGAAGGACGGGGCGGCTGGCCTAGGTGGCCCGCCCCGCCGTCGGATTCTGGTGTTCCGGGGATGCCCTTTCTGGGCGTACCGATGCCTGCGGCTGCTGCTACTGCATAGCTTGCACAGCCTCGGTGAGGCCTCTGACCTGCTGCGCCAGCAGGTCAAACTGCTCCACGCCGACCACCACCGCCGGAGGAGGAGGAGGAGGTTAAGAAACAGGAGGGGAGGTCGGAGCCTGAGATCTGGCCGCGGAGGCCGTGGACCGTCGCGTGGATGCCTTGCGAGGAGGCATCAAGTATGGATCCCGTGGGGGAAACAAGGAGTGGGTGTCGGAGGAGACGATCGGGGGTGGCTCCGTTGAACGCTCCTTCAAGAACAAGGGTACTGCGAAGACACAGCCCTTCCTCTAGCGCCAATCCTGTTGGTGCAAAAATCCGCTTGCGCCGGAGAAGCTGGAGTCGAGGAAGTCGCGGTCGCCGTCGGGACCTGCAAAGGAAGTCTAAACCGGAGGTGGGGTTGCTCCGGCAAGACCCTCCGACGCTCAAGTCAGTTCTCTGCCTCAACAAGAATGGAGTGCTCGAACGGAGAATTTAGCAGAGTTTTTAGATGAAAGATGAGAGCTTATGGAATAACGTATCTGGGGTTTCTCCTTTATAGGCGGAGGGGGCGGTAGCCTGATAGTGCATCTGTAACCGTATGGCAGCGGGCTGCCCAGGGTCAGGCGGAGTTTGTTGCAGAGAGTAGTGGGGTGGACCCGTGGCTATCATCGGGGTGTGCCACGTGGGGCCTGCCGTGGGAAGTGGAGCGGCGTCCGTTGTCGCGACTCGCCAGTGGATGGAAGAATCGCATGGTAACCATCTCAGGAAGTGGAGCGGGGTTGTGGCCGTTATCGTGGCTTGCCAGGGAGTGATGGAGCTGCTGGAATCTACCGCAGGAAGTGGAGCAGTGCTGTGATCATTACTGCGGCTTGTCAGGGAGTGATGAGCTGCGCGAAATCTACCGCAGGAAGTGGAGCGGATCGTGGTGGTTGCGGCGTCGTGCTTGTGAATGCGGATCCGTCGGCCGAAGTTCGGCACCGGTCGGAGCCGACGACGGAGTCCGACTCCCGTAGGAGTCCGGGCGGAGCCCTCCTGGGGTTGATGTTGCGGTCGGAGCCCGATTCCCGTAGGAGTCCGGGCGGAGTCCTCCTGCAATTAAAGTCAGGTGCGGAGTCCGGCTCCCGTAGGAGCCCGGACGGATCTTACCGACAGTTGATGTTGGCGACGAAGCCCGGCTCCCGTAGGAGTCCGGGCGGAGTCCCCCTTGAGGTTGGAGTCGTGGGCGGAGCCCGACTGCCGTAGGAGTCCGGTCGGAGTCCTCCTGGAGTTGATGTTGCGATCGAGCCCGATTCCCGTAGGAGTCCGGGCGGAGTCCTCCTGCAATTAAAGTCAGGTGCGGAGTTCGGCTCCCGTAGGAGCCCGGACGGATCTTACCGCGGTTGATGTTGGCGACGGAGCCCGGCTCCCGTAGGAGTCCGGGCGGAGTCCCCCTTGAGGTTGGAGTCGTGGGCGGAGCCCGGCTCCCGTAGGAGTCCGGTCGGAGTCCTCCTGGAGTTGATGTTGCGATCGGAGCCCGGTTCCCGTAGGAGTCCGGGCAGAGTCCTCCTGCATTAAAGTCAGGTGCGAAGTCCGGCTCCCATAGGAGCCCGGACGGATCTTACCGGCGGTTGACGTTGGCGATGAAGCCCGGCTCCCGTAGGAGTCCGGGTGGAGTCCCCTTGAGGTTGGAGTCGTGGGCGGAGCCCGGCTCCCGTAGGAGTCCGGTCGGAGTCCTCCTGGAGTTGATGTTGCGATCGGAGCCCGTTCCCGTAGGAGTCGGGCGGAGTCCTCCTGCAATTAAAGTCAGGTGCGGAGTCCGCTCCCATAGGAGTCCGGTCGGAGTCCTCCTGGAGTTGATGTTGCGATCGGAGCCCGATTCCGTAGGAGTCCGGGCGGAGTCCTTCTGCAATTAAAGTCAGGTGCGGAGTCCGGCTCCCATAGGAGCCCAGACGGATCTTACCGATGGTTGACGTTGGCGACGAAGCCCGCTCCCGTAGGAGTCTGGGCGGGGTCCCCCTTGGGGTTGGAGTCGTGGGCGGAGCCCGGCTCCCGTAGGAGTCCGGGCGGAGCCCTCCTGGAGTTGATGTTGCGATCGGAGCCCGTTCCCGTAGGAGTCCGGGCGGAGTCCTCCTGGAGCTGATTCTGCTGAGGACTTCGGCTGTGGGTATTTTATACCCAACAATAGTCAATTCTTTGTCTTTGACTAAAATCCTTCACCACTAACCTAGCTTTGAAGGTTTCTCTTTGGCTATCTACTCCGATCTTCCTTTTGAAGACCCACTTGCACCCTATTGGGGTCGCACCCTTAGGTGCATCAACCAAGGTCTATACTTGGTTGGTATTCATCAAGTCTATCTTAGATTTCATAGCTTCCAGCCATCTGTCTGAGTCTCTACTCATGACAGCTTCCGAATAGGTCAGTGGATCAACATCATAAATGATATTGATTGAATTGTCATTCTCAATGATAAAATTATATCTCAGAGATGCTTGATGCACTTTATCTGACCTTCAGAGAGAAGGTGTATATTATGGATGTACCTTATCCTTGGATACTTTTGATTGAGGATCTTTTTGTGGTCCAACCACTAGTATTTCTGGATCAGTTTGTAGATCATGAACTTTCATAAATTCAATATTCCTCCCACTGCCTCCTTCTTGGATAAATTCATGTTTCAAGAAAGTAGCGTGCCTACTAACAAACACCTTTTATTCAGTAGGATGGTTGAAATAATATCCATTAATTTCATTCAAATACTCTACAAACATACATTTGTCTGATCTAGCATTAAGCTTATGTCCAAAAATATTTTTGACATAAGTAGGACAGCCCAAAGTCTTAAGATGTTTAAGATTAGGCTTCTTCCATTTCATATCTCATATGGAGTGCTTACAATAGACTTTGAAGGTATTCTGTTTAATATATATGTGGCAGTCTCTAGGACATTATCCCTAGAAAGATATTGGGAGATCAATGAAGCATATCATGGACCGCATCATATCCATCACAGTATGATTTTTCCTTTCTACTATACCATTTAACTAAGGCATATTATGAGGGATCCATTCAGAGGGAATATCTTTACTTTTAAGATGATCAAGAAATTCAATGGATAAGTATTCTCCTCCTCGATCAGATCGAAGAAGTTTAATACTTTTTTTCAGTTTATTTCTCGACCATACCTTGGTACTCTTTGAACTTATCAAAGACTTCGAATTTATATTTCATAAGATACACATATCTGAACCTTAATAAATCATCTGTAAAGATCAGAGTATCTTCTTCTGGCATGAGTTATTATCGGTCCATATACATCTATATGTACTAGATCTAACAACTCACTTGTCTCTCTCCATATTCAGAAAATGGAGTCTTAGTCATCTTACCCATGAGACAAGATTTATAAGTTTTCAATGATTCATAATCATTTGGGTCAAAGAATTCTCTTTGTATAATTTGTTTATCCTTGACTCACTAATATGATCAAGGCGACAATGCTAGAGATATGTGATATTCATATTTTCTCTCTTTCTTTTCATATTTCTTTCAATATAAAAAATATTTTATTGAGTGCAAGAATTAAAAGATTGTTATCAATATAACCACTGTCATAAAATTTATTAAAAAAAAATGAAGTATCCATTTTTCATTAGCTTTATTTCATAACCTTATTTTAATAACAAAGGTATAGAAATAACATTTCTAATGACCTTTGGCATGAATAATAGTCTTTTAATTCTAAAGTTTTGCCCGAAGATAAATCAAGCATACAGATTTCCACAGCCTTTGCACTAATGGACTCTCTACTTGCGCCATAAAGCTCGAGGTTACCTCTTTTCAGATCTTTGATATTTTATAGTTGCATTAACGAACTACTAAAGTGCGATCCATAGGTGGTATCCAATATCCAAATATCGAGTTTGAATCACTCAATAAAAAATAGGTCTGTATCATATACACACCTTTTGGTGTTACACTTGCACCCCACTTCAATCTTACAAGATTATTCTTGCAATTATAGTCTCAATTTTTAAATTTATCACAAATAATATCCATGTTGGGAATAGTGTCCTAAAGCCAATCGTCAACCTATTGACGGTTGTACTCCTTTTGTATTAGTATATGAATTATAAATAAATAAAAGTTATTTTGGCATTCTTCATCACAAATTATTTCATCTTCTAATGAACTCTTGTGTTGTGGTGAAGTCCTTAGGACTATTTAGACTCGATAAAGAAAGATTTGTCGTTTAGTCCTTAAACCTGTTTGTGACCAAATGATACGTTGTTACCAAGGACGACAATGTTTATCAAGCATAGGTCTTGTATGCTATATGGGTTGGCTGTCCTCTTAACCAAGGAGTGTGGAGACACTGGTATGGCATACAGGTGAGATGCTCAGGTACATCTGCACTGAACGTGACCGACTCCAAAGCTATTTCTGCTGTCAAGATTTGCTCCGATGGGATATGGGTATAACTGTCCCTCCGACCTGAGACCGCTACAGTGACTTGCAAGCAATTCACTGCACTTAGGCACCGGACTACCTGAATTTCTAATTCAGTGACGGAAGGATGCTGGGTGTAGTCAAGTACTTACTTGTCAGTGCATGTGTCAAGATGGGATTGACCACTCCAGTTCAGGAGCTGTGTACAATCATATTTCAATTTAGCAAAACCTTGGCCAGGGTAGTCCTAGTGAGGAGTCACAGGACTATTTGAGTTGAGCATGATTCGGATGATCTAATCAGGGTTGACAGTATAACCCTGAGTCGTCCTAAATACAGGGGTCAAAAGGGATGAATTATACAGTAACCATATTCACGTAGGTTCTGAATGTTGCGATTGTGACTATTCGACCTATCTGAATGTCGGATACCATTGCTAGATGGTCACTTCGATTAGTACAGGAATTGGTTCCTATGCTACCGACTTAGGTTCGAACCTGCGGGGTCACACACATTAGAGGTTCCTATCTAATGTGATGGCTGATGAAGAGTCTTAGTGCTTGTGGACTATGAGTCCTACGTGTCTGAGATCTGTGATCGAGAATCAAGATTCTTTGATCATGAGTACCACACATTTTGGGTATCGGGGTCAAGAGTCCCACTGGTTTGGGACTTTTTGATCAGGGTTTCATATTGATAGACTCTGATGCCCGATTGCTCATTGAATTTGGACTCAATATTTATGAGCGATTTAATTAATGATTTGATCACTAATTAACTCAATTTGATTGAGTAATTATTTTTGGATCAAGTCCAATTGAATTGGATTCAGTTGGGTTTGACCCAATTAGGTTAAGTGTTGACCTAATCGCTAAGGTGTTTTGCTCACTGATTTGATCAGGGGTTGGGCTTAGTCAATTCCTGATTTGATTAGGATTTTATTAGCCTAATTAAGCCTAATTAAGTTAGATTTAACTTGTCTAATTGTGCCTAACCTATTTGATTAGGTTGGCTCAATTAGGTTCAAACCACCTTGACTAATCTCCCTGCACCACCTCACTTCTCATGTGCCCATTTGAATTCATGAGAAATGAGTTCTCATGAATTTTTTCCCATGTAGAAGCCTTCCCATGCCCTCTCCTGTGCGCCATTCATCTGGATAAATTTGGTTTGTTGGCCATTCAAATTCAAAGAATGTTTGAATTTGAATGGGAAACTAATCCATGTGCCAACCCTTTATTTTGTGTGCCCCTTCTTCCACACGAGAAAAGATTTCTCATGTAAAGTCTTCATGCACAAAGATGCCCACGCCCCTCTCTTCTCATGCATAGAGTGGATAGAAATGAGTTGGTTGGCATTTGAATTCAAATTCGATTTGAATTCAAATGAGCAACCACTTATCTTTATCCTCTCACGCGGTAAAAATGCTGCAAAGATATGGTCTTGCATCATTTTAAAAAGGAGATAAGATAGGGCCTGCACAGATAACATCTGAGAGAGAAGGGTGGCATAAGAAAAGTCTTGTGCATGAGAAAAGAAGAGAAAAGAAGAGAGTAGTGGGCGCAGGCTTTTCTTGAGTACCCTAGGGTTTCTACCTAGAGTTCGGGAAGTTAGAAAGTGAGCTACGAGTGTCGTGAGCCCACCAAACTTTAGAGAGAGCTTCATCAACCTCTCTACCATCTTTGCTGATGATTCGAGCATCCAAAGAGTCAGCAGATATCGATCGAAGGAGTTCATCAGCATCGGCCGTCGAAAGGGCTCTACAATGAACTAGCATTGGTGAGGAGTCGATCAGACTGGGTGCTTCATGTGGATGATCCCAGAGGCCAGATACACTGTGTGGTTATATTGCAATGATCGACCTTTCAGACGGTGATCAGATTGCAGCGATCGACTACCTACATGAAGATAATGTGTTTTGAACACATAACAGTAAATTATTTACTATAGAAGTTTAAATTTTAAATTTAAATGCATGCTATATATCATATTTAGATCCTAGTGTAGGATAAATACATGTTAATTAATTAGATTAATTAATATTTTTTACTATAAAATTATAATTTTGAAAAAGTTTTAAAATTATTGTTTTACCCCTGCACCATTTTTTTCACAAATGGTATCAGAGCAGGTTCTAAAATATGATATATATTTGCATGCGTAGATTAAGTTACAATCTAAAAGTTTTAATTTAAAATTTGAAATTTAAAATTTGAAATTTGAATTTTGAAATTTGTTCGAAATTCAAAATTAAAAATTTGAAATTTAAAATTTGAATTTTGAATTTTAAAATTTGAAATTCAAAATTCAAAATTTTGAAATTCAAATTTTAAAATTTGAAATTTGTTTAAAATTTTAAATTTTAAATTTAAAATTTAAAATTCAAAATTTGAAATTCAAAAATTTGAAATTTATTTGAAATTTGAAATTCAAAATTTAAAATTTAAATTTAAATTTTAAAATTGGTATATTTAGGTATACTTTATCCAAGTAGCAAGTAGTCTAATTAGGTTGGTTGCCATGGTCATCCGTCATAGAAGAAAAGTAGGGTTTAAAGGCCCTCTCCTCCCATTCGATGGGGTTCTCCTATGGCGGTAGGGGTGCCGCTGTAATTATATCCCATACAGACGAAGCAGCGAAAGGACTTAATTATAAAGGTTCAATTATAAAATTTATCATGAATGTGTTAGATTAGATCTAAAGGAATATTCATGATTTATTTTGATTGAGTTATTTTCTGTTATGTAAATTAGCAATAGGATTGCTGTTTATGAAATGTGCTGATCCATTTGTGAAATGAGTCAACACATTTGGTAAACAGAAAATAAAACCTTTCAAATTTAAAAATTATTTTTGAAATGCCAAATCCTAACCCATCACCCAAATACTTAATTAAAAGAATTAAGTGTTGTCTAGTTGGTCTAGAATTGTGAAATAAGATCTAAGACAATTGTATAAACTTGTGGGTCAATGGGTTAAATGGATTAGGTCCATAATTGGGTTAGACCTAAGGTTAGCTTAAAGAAATGGACTAAATTAGAGTAATTGGTCAAATCTAATCAAAAGTTGAATTAGATTAGGTCAAGGACACTCTAGACTCAACTCCAATAGTTGTAGTTGAATGGGTCCATGTCTTTAACTAGACCAAGATGGACTTAATTCATGGCTACGCGGTGGAACCCTATTTACTAAGTTGATCAAATTAAAACTAATGAATCAATTAGTGTCTAAGGTAAGTTTGGCAGTTTGACCAGTGGTTTTTAAGTGGGAGCTACTCACATTGATTCGATCTCTGACGAGTTAATGGCATATCCCCACTACTGATCTCACTTACCTGGCCAACCTGGTGAGTTAGGTTTTGATTAGATCACTTGGTGATTAGGGCTCACCCATGTCATTAGGTAAATCAGTGTGACTGATTTAGGTGCTCCTAATGCCGGCTTTAATTAAATCCTTTTTAATCTAACTTGGTGAAGTCAGTGGGAGGATTGAAATTGACTGGTTAATTTCTTCTCTTCTATCCTTTAATAAAATCCTCAAAAATTATTAGGTCCCTAAAAATGATTAAGTTATAGTGATAACTAAGTCATTGCCTCCCATTAAGTGAGTGATAATGAGTCCATTAGTTTAATAATCATTGGAGGCCCAAAGGCCTGGTGCTTATTGACTAATGGAATTATCATTCATAGTATGATCATTTGGTTGAGTCTTTCTGATGGTGGTCAGGTTGGCCGGCCAAAGTCGGGCCTGATTATTTATTGGTCCGATTCATCAAATCAAGTCATGTTAATGGTTGGACCTAACCACATCTTTTTAGTGGAGGCCAAAGTCTACTGATTAGGTTCTGGGGCAAAATTAATTACTAGAAGTTGTTTAGATAAACAATTGGTTATGAACCTACCCATAGATGCACATGGATTGACCAACCAAAGTTGGGCTCATGTATAATCTGTGTGAATTCTAGTACCCACAAAGGAATTAAAGTAATTCCTCAAATTAGAGGTTGAGGCTACCAGTTCGTAAAAATACTGGGAGAAACTTTAGACTAAAGTTCAAGTCTTTAGTATTAATAATTCATGTACTAATATAGGTCTGGTTTTCTTTATGCAGCTATGGCCACTACCTTATCACACCGATCATTATTAGATAATGATAAGCTTATGGGATCTAATTTCGATAGCTGGTATCAAAAATTGAAAATCGTCCTTGAGTATGAATAGATCCTTTATGTAGTAACGGATCTGGCACCCGAGGAGCCAGCTCCGAACGCTAGAGGGACGGTTCGAGACACTTACCAGAAGTGGCTCAACGATCGCACCACCATTCGATGCATAATGCTAGCAGCAATGAATGATGAGTTCAGCTGCAGGTTTGAGAACGCCCAACCGTAGGAGATGCTTCAAATGTTGAACGACTCCTTTGGCATGCTTGACGATGTTGAAAGGCACAAAACTAGTTGTGCCATTTTCAATGCTCGGATGAGGGATGGGGCCTTAGTCACCGATCATGTACTGTACATGATCGAAATGATTGAGCGCCTAAGTAAACTGGGCTTTCCCTTGCACGAGCAGCTCGGTAAGGATGCGATCCTTAATTCTTTGCCCAAGTCCTTCCTCCCCTTCCTTACTCATTTTCGAATGACAAAGCCTGCAGTGAACTACCACGGCTTGTTGGAGTTGCTGCAGCACTTTGAGAAGGACCACCAGCTCCATAAGGAGTCGGTGAATGTTATGGGAGGGTCTTCTTCTGGTCGTCGACCCTTTAAGAAAGGGAAGAAGAAAAGAAGAAGAAGAATAAGAAGGTGCAGTCGCATGCTGGGATGTCTGCACAGGATCAGACCAAGAAGTGCAAGCCTGACCAGAGCCAGATGGAGTGCTTCTTTTGCAAAAAGCAGGGGCACTGGAAGAGGAACTGTCCTCTATACATTGCCTCCCTGGACCCGAACAGGCCGAAGAAGAAGCAAGGTAATTATATGATAACACCTTGCAACTTTTCCATTTGTGATACTACTGCCTGGGTATTGGATACCGAAAGCCCTTATCATATTTGCAATTCGATGCAGGGTCTATAGGTCAGTAGGAGATTTGATGAAGGTGAGAGGTTTCCGAACGTTGGAGATAGAAGCAAAGTTTCAGTTCTAGCTTTAGGAATCATGAACCTTGTAATCAACTCTCATAATGTAATTCTGAGTGAATGTCACTATTGTCCAAATTTTTTATTAAATATTATTTCTGTAGGCCATTTGGCCATATACAGTTATGAATTTTTAATAAAAAAAAATATTTGCAATATCATTTTGAATGGTGTTACAATGTTTGTTGGATAACTAAATAATAGAATTACTTACTATCACAGTCTGTTAATGTGGTTCAAACCTCCGGTAAACATCCTAGAATAGATAATGTGTCAGAAGTCTACCTTTGGCACTATAGGCTAGGTCATATCAATAAGAACAAAAAAACAGGTTGGCTCAAGAAGGAATTCTTAATGAAGCATAAGTCAGAGTCATTTGAAATGTTCAAACTATTTCAAAATGAGGTAGAAAAATAAACTGGAAAGTATATTAAAACTCTTCGATCTGATCAAGGAGGTGAATACCTTTCCAATAAATTTCTGACATATCTTAGAGAGAATGGGATTCTCTCTCAGTGGACTCCTCCTGAAACACCACAGCATAATGGTGTGTCTAAAGGAAGAATCGGACCTTGTTGGACATGGTTTGATCCATGATGGGGTTTGCTGGTCTGTCGATCTCCCTTTGGGGATATGCGTTCGAATCGGCTTGTTACCTTCTAAATAGGGTTCTGAGTAAATCTGTAATCAAAATGCCATATGAGATATGGATAGGACGTAAGCCAGTACTCGCACCTTAGGGTTTGGGGGTGTCTGGCTTATGTTAAACGTTTAATTTCGGACAAGCTTGGACCTAGGTCTGACAAGTGTTATTTCATAAGGTACCCAAAAGAGACCAAAGGGTATTATTTCTACCTAGCTGATGAGTAAAAGTGTTTGTCAGCCTTAAGGCAATCTTTTTAGAAAAGAAGTTCCTTGGTGAAGGGACTGTTGCCTCTAAGGTCGAACTTGAGGAAGTTCGACAGGTGAAAAAACTGACACAAGTAGCTGAACCTGAACCGAATTTGGTTAGATCAGATCCAGAGGCCATTGATCCTGCACCCTTAAGGTGATCTGGTAGAGTACCACGTCAACCGGACAGATACTATGGTTTCTTGGTCTGGGATGATGATCCTGTCGAACTTGATGAAAATGATGAGGATCCGATCACCTACATGGATGCAATGCAGAGACCTGACTCTGAG
Source organism: Elaeis guineensis (assembly GCF_000442705.2). Classification (NCBI taxonomy): domain Eukaryota; kingdom Viridiplantae; phylum Streptophyta; class Magnoliopsida; order Arecales; family Arecaceae; genus Elaeis; species Elaeis guineensis. The sequence goes on along the minus strand of NC_026001.2, from coordinate 34,942,981 downwards.
AAATGGCTAGAGGTCATGAAATCTGAAATGGAGTCCATGAAGGTCAACGATGAGTGGACATTGGTTGACCCATCCGAAGGAGTAAAACCCATAGGGTGTAAGTGGGTCTTCAAGAGGAAGAGGGGCGTAGACGGAAAGGTGAAAACCTATAAAGCCCGACTGTTACCAAGGGATATCGTCAACTTATCGTATAAACTATGACAAGATGTTTTCTCCTGTGGCAATGCTCAAATCCATTCGGATTATGCTTGCGATAGCTGCCCATCTGGACTATGAAATCTAACAGATGGATGTGAAAACAGCTTTCCTAAATGGAGAGCTGGATGAAGAGGTGTATATGATACAACCTGAAGGGTTCACATCCACAGATGAGTCTAAGGTGTGCAGGCTACAGAGGTCCATTTATGGACTTAAGCAGGCATCTCGGAGTTGGAACATACATTTTGATAGGACGATCAAGACGTATGGCTTCGTTAAGAATGGAGAAGAGCCCTGCATTTATAAGTGGGCTAATGGTCCAGTAGTAGTATTTCTTGTATTGTATGTGGATGATATTCTCTTAATCGAGAATGATGTCTCTGCATTACAGGGAATAAAGATTTGGCTATCATCACAGTTCTCCATGAAGGATTTGGGAGAAGCTTCCTACATCCTAGGGATGAGGATCTATAGGGATAGATCTAAAAGGTTGCTTGGCTTATCCCAATCCACGTATATTGATACTATGCTGAAAAGCTTCAGCATGGAGAATTCTAAGAAAGGCTATCTACCGATAGGCCATGGAATTTCTCTCTCGAAGAGGGATTGTCCGACAATACCTCAAGAGTGAGAGCGTATAAGTAGAATTTCATATGCTTCGGTAGTGGGATCTATCATGTACGCCATGACATGTACATGACCAGATGTAGCATACTCACTAGGGGTAGTGAGTAGATACCAATCTGATCCAGGGGAGAATCACTGGAAGGTTGTTAAAACCATCCTGAAGTATTTAAGAAATACTAAGGACCAGTGGCTTGTTTATGGTGAATCAGACTTGAGACTTATAGGGTATATAGACTCTAGTTTCCAGTCTGATCATGATGACAGCAAGAGTGTGTCAGGATTTATTTTTACCCTTAATGGTGGGGTGTCTGCTGGAAGAGTTTCAAGCAGCACACTGTAGCTGATTCAGTTTGCGAGGTGGAGTATGTCGCTGCATCATATGCTGCCAAAGAAGCGATTTGGCTGAGGAAATTCATCACCGAGCTCGGAGTAGCATCCTCCCTTGTTGGTCCAGTTCTGCTCTACTGTGACAGCTCTGGAGCCATTTCTCAGGTGAAGAAACCGAAGGCACACCAGCAGACGAAGCATATTCTGCGCCGCTACCATCTCATCCGAAAAATCATGGATCGAGGTGATGTCGACCTTTAGAAGATTGACGGAAAGGTGAACCTGGCCGACCCATTCACTAAAGCCATTGTGGTGAAGGAGTTCGACGACTTCAAGTCGAAGATGGGTATTAGATACTGCACCGATTGGCTTTAGGCAAAATGAGAGATTGTTGGGAATAGTGTCCCAAAGCCAATCGTCAGCCTGTTGACGATTGTGCTCCTTTTGTATTAGTATATGAATTATAAATAAATAAAAGTTATTTTGATATTTTTCATCATAAATTATTTCATCTTTTAATAAACTCCTGTGTTGTGGTGAAGTCCTTAGGACTATTTAGACTCGACAAAGGAGGATTTATCATTTAGTCCTTAAACCTGTTCACGACCAAATGATACGTTGTTACCAAGGATGACAATGTTTATCAAGCATAGGTCGTTGTGTGCCATATGGGTTGGTTGTCCTCTTAACCAAGGAGTGTGGAGACACTGGTATGGCATACAGGTGAGATGCTCAGGTACATCTGCACTGAACGTGACCGACTCTGGAGCTATCTCTACTGTCAAGATTTGCTCCAATGGGATATGGGTATAACTGTCCCTCCGATTTGAGACCGCCACGGTGACTTGCAAGTAACTCACTGTACTTAGGCACAGACTACCTGAATTTCTAATTCAGTGACGGAAGGATGCTGTGTAGTCAAATACTTGACTTATCGGTGCGTGTGTCAAGATGGGATTGACCACTCCACTTCAGGAGCTGTGTACAGTCGTATTTCAATTTATCAAAATCTTGGCCAGGGTAGTCCTAGTGAGGAGTCACAGGATTATTTGAGTTGAGCACGATTCGAATGATCTAATCAGGGTTGACAGTATAACCCTGAGTCGTCCTAAACATAGGGTCAAAAGGGATGAATTATACAGTAACCATATTCACGTAGGTTCTGAATGTTACGATTGTGACTATTCGACCTATCCAGACATCGGGTATCATTGCTAGATGGTCACTTCGATTAGTACAGGAATTGGTTCCTATGCTACCAGCTTAGGTTCGAACTTGCGGGGTCACACACATTAGAGGTTCCTATCTGATCTGATGGCTGATGAAGAGTCCTAATGCTTGTGGACTATGAGTCTTATGTGTCTGAAACTCTGTGATCGAGAATCAGGATTCTCTGATCATGAGTACCACACATTTTGGGTACCGGGGTCAAGAGTCCCACTAGTTTGGGACTTTTTGATCAGGGTTTCATATCGATGGACTCTGATGCCCGATTGCTCATCGAATTTGGACTCAGTATTTATGAGAGATTTAATTAGTGATTTGATTACTAATTAACTTAATTTGATTGAGTAATTATTTTTGGATCAAGTCCAATTGAATTGGATTCAGTTGGGTTTGACCCGATTAGGTTAAGTATTAACCTAATCGCTAAGGTGTTTTGCTCACTGATTTGATCAGAGGTTGGGCTTAATCAATTTTTGATTTGATTAAGATTTTATTGAGCCTAATTAAGCCTAATTAAGTTGGGTTTAACTTAGTCTAATTATGCCTAACCTATTTTGATTAGGTCGGCTCAATTAGGTTCAAACCACCTTGACTAATCTCCCTGCGCCACCTCACTTCTCATGCACCCATTTGAATTCATGAGAAATGAGTTCTCCTGAATTTTCTCCCATGCCCTCTCTTATGCACCATTCATCTGGATAAAGTTTGGTTTGTTGGCCATTCAAATTCAAAGAATGGTTGAATTTGAATGGGAAACTAATCCATGCGCCAACCCTTTATTTTGTGTGCCCCTTCTTCTACACGAGAAAAGGTTTCTCGTGTAAAGTCTCCATGCACAAAGATGCCCACGCCCCTCTCTTCTCATGCGTAGAGTGGATAGGAATGAGTTGGTTGGCATTTGAATTCAAATTTGATTTGAATTCAAATGAGCAACCACTTATCTTTATCCTCTCACGCGGTAAAAATGCTGCAAAGACACGATCTTGCATCATTTTGAAAAGGAGATAAGATAGGACATGCACAGATAATATCTGAGAGAGAAGGGTGGCATGAGAAAAGTCTTGTGCATGAGAAAAGAAAAGAAAAGAAGAGAAAAGAAGAGAGTAGTGGGCGCAAGCTTTTCTTGAGTACCCTAGGATTTCTGCCTAGAGTTCGGAAAGTGAGAAAGTGAGCTACGAGTGTCGTGAGTCCACCAAACTTCAGAGAGAGCTTCATCAACCTCTCTACCATCTTTGCTGATGATCCAAAGCATCCAAAGAGTCAGCAAACATCAATCGAAGGAGTTCGATCAGCATTGGCCGTCAAAAGGGCTCTACAACGAACTAGCATTCGTGAGGAGCCGATCAGACCGGAAGCTTCATGTGGATGATCCGTGAAGGCCAGACACACTATGTGGCTATATTATAATAATCAAATCTTTCAGACGGTGACCAGATTACAGCGATCGACTATCTACACGAAGGTAATGTGTTCTGAACACATAATAGTAAATTATTTACTGTAAAAGTTTGAATTTCAAATTTAAATACACACTATATATCATATTTAGATCCTAGTGTAGGGTAAACACATATTAATTAATTAGATTAATTAATATTTTTCACTATAAAATTATAATTTTGAAAAAATTTTAAAATTACCATTTTACCCCTACACCGTTTTTCTCACAATCCATATGGATATCATTACCTTCTCATTATTACTGACCAAACTAGGATAAAAAATATCCAGAATATCAAAGTTTTTTTTTGATATAAACCTAATTTGTAAGTTCCTCAACCAATCCACATAGTTTTATCGATCAACATAGTTTTATTTATTGTATTATGGGGTGAAAATAAAGAAGCCATAATGTAGACTTAAATCTACATAAAATAATAGTATAAGCAAACCACTCATGTTTGACATGCATAACTAGATGAGACTTTTAAAACTAGTTATGTCTTCCACTATTTTATCAGATACCATAGCCCTCTCTTATGGTAAACGAGATATATTTTATATTTATCTTAGTGAAATTGAGATCCTAATTCTTCATAACGATCTTGTGTTAACACAACAAACCCTTATGAGCTCATAGGTAGGAAACTCTTTTCAATTACATCTCATGCAATTCTCAATATTTTATCTTGGCCTCTAAAATATTATTAGCCTTGTGTTAACACAACAAACTATAATATTTTAGTTAAGTAAGACCCTTCATTTCAACACAGACAAAATCGAATATAACTACCCTTGTGTTAGCACAACAAATCAATATATCCAAAATTGCCGTAAGCATCTTTTATGCACCAGGATTATATTATATCAATTCTTATAACAAGCCTTATGTTAACACAACAAACTAGCCATAGTTCATGATGTAACATTAACCTAGCATGAAGGAAGGCCCTTAGTAGTGTTTAAACACTAAGCTACCTTCATTCAAGATTCAAACTAATCCAATTGGCCAGAAAAGTGTTAAGATTGGTGGGGGTCCCTCCATTGCTTTTCTTAGACACCAATAAAATTGGCCAGATCAGCAACGAAACCAATTAAATAACCACTGCACTTGAAACACTCCTTAGACACCAATTAATTAATCGATTCAAGAAAATAGGTCAGCTTCTGGTTCACAACACTATAACTTAATATGATTTTTATGAGGGCTTTAATGGTCTCAAACACATCCTAATTCAATCTATCACAAGAATGCACTATAATAGTTGTATCTTAATAATCATAACAACTAATTATGGCATCTTATCATATCTCTAAGATATGGAAGCAGAATCATATAATATTATTATAACTAAACATCTCAAGCATATCATATATGCATGAAATTCTAATAATATGCATGAATATAAAACTCTTTTTTTGTGGTTCTTCTTCTTGAAACATCATAGTGGCACCCCTACACGCCATAAGAGTACCCTATTGAATTGGAAGAGAGGGTCTCTAAACCCTACTTGCTCTTATGACCGGATAGCCTGGTGATGAACTCCAATTAGAGTACTAAGCTACTAAAAAAATTCTACACATACATCATGCATTTTATATTTAAAATATATCTCTAAGACATGATAGGATTTGGATGTTCAATCGGGTTCAACCCTTGACCCAACTTGAACCAAACCAAAAACTCATACTTGATCACAATCAAGATAATAATTTAATCTTTGATTATAAAAATCAAGATAGACTCTGATACCATTGTTGGGTTTCGGTGGCACAGTGGAAGGGTTAGGTGTTTAAAATTTTCATTTAAAACACCCAATGCACTGGAAGCCCTAATGCCTAGAAACTCTTGACTATAATAATCAAAGCATAATAAATATAAATTAGGATAAGAAAAATATCTGTAGTGTTAATCTCCATTTCCATAAGGCATCCAAGTATCTACCCTCCAATGATGATCCACACAGAAATTGAATCAAAGACAGCGCTCCTTCTTCACCTTCCTTCAAGAGTTCTAGCCTCTAGAACTCGACTAGCCTCGTATCGATCAAGTTTCTTCAAGAACCTGACCTCATCCTCTTAGAACCTCCTCTAAACTTTTGATTCTCCTTCTTTAGGACCTTTACAACCCTTGTTAGGACCAGATAAGGCTTTGTCTTAAATCCCAAAGCCTTGTCCTAAAACTAAGATAGGTTGTAAGAAAGAAAGGAGAGAAACAGGAGAGAAATTGGAAACCCCTCTTAGATTCATCGGATACCCAGCACCCCAGCCTATTTATAGCTACCAGAGAGATGTCAAAAGAGAGGGACATGCCTTATCCCAAAAGGCTTATCTAATCCGATTATCAGAGATAAGAGTTCCTTCAAACAGAAGGACTCATATCCATGATACATCGATCAGCATCCTGGTCTGCACGCATGCAACCAAAGAAGGAATATTTTCACATCCCTTCTCAAATCAAAAAAATCTTCAAAAATCTATGTGGATTGAGGATTCAATTAAATTTTAGAAAATTAAAAATGGTGATAAAATTCTCAAGGAAGAATGCTATGCTCACACCTCTTCACGAGAGTGCTGATCACCATGCGCGCAGGCATCAGGACCGACTTATGGCATCCGTGTGGCATCCAGATAAGTTTGAAAAAATTCTAAAAAAATTATAAAAAATATATTATCAAATGTAAAATGTTATCACTAAAAATAGTTCCAGTCTAAAAGCACTTGTTAGGGATAAGGACTCTCCAAATCATGGAGAGATGCAATGCTTCTGTGCGCACGTGCGAGACATCCTTCTTTTTCTATTTTTTTTTCTTCCCCAAAAATTCCAAAAAAAATATATCTCATACTTTGAGATGTGAACTAGAGGATGGAGGGTGATGTGAACTATCACACATAATTTAATCCCATAAAAAAATAAAATTTTCTTCTACCCATGCCAACACTTGTAGGCAGAACCTGTTTTACACCAAGAGTCCACCACAACTTGGACTCTTCATAATTGGTGTTAATATGGGATGTGGTGCCCCAATTTGGGCTGCTTCTAGATGATATGACCTGACCCAAATTTTTATCAAATTGCGCTAGCTAATTAGCAAGGGATGGGACCAAATTGGTCTCCAAAGGAGCAAAGGTTTCCACACGTGCAAGCATGCTTACCGGAACCCTGATTGAATCCAAAATTTTAATCAACCTTTTTCAAAAGGGTCCTTAGCCAATTTTTATATGTATGTGACCCATTAGGTTCCACATCTAGTCAGTAGTAGGTCTAGGTATAAGTTGACAAATTTGATTAGATTTCAATCTAATCGATTTTGGTCCAATCGAGCTAACCCAAGTTCAATAATTAGAATCATTTCTAATTGGCAATCGAATTAAACTCTTTAATTCAGTCAAAAACCTACAAGTCAAGATTGATGTCTAGCAACGTATCATGACTATCCAGAAGATGTAAAATTTGATAAAAATATCAAATATACCTTTCGGTGATAAATTATCATGCAATTCAATTCTTCGATCATCCTTGCACCCTGAATATGTTCATGAGTATGGAATCATGTCAAACTCAAACACATATTCATATCGATTCTCAATTAACCAATGATGACTCTAATGAAGAAGTTTAGAAACTCTTTCTAATCTCCTTCCTACTTTTGGCCAAAAAACTTTTCTGAGTCATCTAGGATTGAGAATACACAGGATGCGATCTCCTCTTACTAGGAGTGATCGATTCCATATTGACCTACTCACAACCTTCGTACACACTCCACCATATCCAGAACACCCCATACATGTCTTAATGCCATGCCTGGGTATGAACCAAAATATGGATTCATATGCACAAGATTTCATGGTGGTCTCAGGTCTAAGGATCACTTGCACAACTCCCACTTAGAGAACTATCTTTGACATGCAAAAAAGGCTCCCATAAGATGTTCTCTTTCATCGAGTCAATTTAGTGGACTCATTTCTCAAATGAGCACCCACATCTTTGTATTAGTGTCTCACACAAGTGGCTAGTGAGATCTGCCACCCTCTCCATTTAGCATACATAGGATGTACCAGTCTATCCAAAACATTGATCCCTGACTCAATGCTCCTACGATCAGAAATATTTAATATTAGAACTTTAGGATTTTAGGTCTCACTAGCATGATCAATTCATATCTTCTAAATTTATTATTTTAATCTTTGGGGTTCATCATAATCTTAGACATAATAAGATGCAACTAATATGATGAATCAATGCCTCAAATAATAATAAATATCATTTCATGAGTTGGAAAATTGTAAAGAAAGTCCCATCGCAATACCCTTGCGATTGGCTTATAGGGCACTTTTCTTTCAGTATTACCAATAGAAAAACTTTAAAGAGTTATCATATAATTATCTTGACCAGCAATCATTTGCTGATTTTTTTTTAAGCCCGTTTGGGTTAGCCTGAGACTTCTTGATCAATTTGTCCAAAAATTATACTCAACTTCTAATACTGGCTATCGAAGTTAGGTCTAATAGCATTTTCACTATCTAACAGTGAAGAGAGCGATAATTTTCTAGTCATTTCTGAAAAGAAAACAATTGACCTATTAGTATATGAATTATTTTAAGCTTAAAGATTTGAACTTTAGTCTAAAGATTCTTGCACTATTTTATTCGAATTGATAGCCTCTACCTCCAATCTGAGGAATTACTTTAATTTCTTAGCAGGTACTAGAATCCACACAGACTACATTCAGACCTGAGTGTGGCTTGACCAATCTTAATAAATTCATGGGTAGGTTCATAATCAATTATTTCTTTAAATAATTTCTAGCAATCAGATTTGCCCCAGGCATCCTTCAGCAGGCATGTGGCGCTTCCACTGAAAATTTTGGTTAGGTCTAACTATTAACATGACAACATCAAGTATATCCAACAAAATAGATGTCCAGACTCAATTGTGGCTCGGCCAATCTGAGCATTGATCTGAAGGTACAACAAGATGATTATATGATGGATGATAATTTCAATACGTAATAGACACCAGATGTGTGGTGCCTCCAATACCTATTTGGAATATTAGACGCATTATCACACACCTTAATGGGAGGCTATGATCTAGTTATCTCCATAACTAGCTCATTTTATGGATCTAATAATTGAAAAAATTTGGTTAATATATTTTATAAGACATCAGTCGACCTACAAGTTATAAATCTTTCCAGACTTCATCAAATCATGAAAAAGATTAGTGAGTAGCAAGTCCAACCGACATATCATAGATCCTCCCACTGACTTTATCAAGTCATGAGAAGGATTAGAGACAAGTCAGTCTAGAGCACCTAAATCAGTCATACTGATTAACTTTAACAACATAAGTCAACTCGAGTCACCTAATGATCTAATCAGCCTAATGACTCGGGCTTAACCTTTGAGCATCAATCAAGGTCCATTTGGTTTGATTAAAGATATGGACTTGATCAATTACAACTATTATTTTTTTTATTTGGAGTACCCTTGATCTAATCTAAATCAACTATGTTAGGAAATATGTCCCAAAAGTCAATCATCAACCTGTTGACGATTGAGCAACCTTGTATTGTAATTGATTTGTTAATAAATAAAAAATATTTTTGATATTTTTATCATAAGTTTTCATCTTCTAATGAACTTCATTGTTGTGATAAAGTCCTTAGGACTATTTAGGTTCGATAAAGAGAGGATTTATCGATTAGTCCTTAAAATTGTTCACGATCAAATGATAGGCTGTTAATAAGGACGACAGCTTCTATCGAGCATAAATCGCTATAGGCCATATGGGTTGATTGTCCTCTTAACCAAGGAGTGTGGAGACACTGGTATGACATTCAGGTGAGATATAAGGGTACATCATCATTGAACGTGATCAACTCCAGAGCATTCTGCTATCAAAAATATCTCTGATGGGATATAGGGATAAGTGTCCCTTAGACCTGAGATCGCCTCAGTGACTTGCAAGCAACTCACTGTGCTTTGGTACTGGACTAACTGAATTTCTAATTCAGTGATGGAAGGCTTCTGGGCACAGTCAAGTACTTGCAAGTCAGAGTGTGATCGAGATGGGATTGACCACTCTAAAAATTGGAGAAGAATGAGTCGCTGTATTTCAATTTAGCAAAACCTTGGCCAGGGTAATCCATCAGATGGATTTGATATTTTGAAATACAATGTGGACAATCTGATCAGAGTTGACAGTTGAACTCTGAGGTGACCTATGAGCATTTTAGTCAAGGAGATAATTATATGAAAACTATATCCATGGGTTTAAGGATGTTGTTCTACACATTCGACCTATCCGACTGTTGGGTACTACTGCTAGATGATCACTTTGATTGGTACAAAAATTTATTTCTGTACTACTGACTTAGGTTCAGATCTATGAGGTCACACACATTAGAGCTTATGATCCGATGAGATAGTTGATCAATGATTAAGAATTGTTCTAGGGTTAAACGATCAATACGATTGACATTTAACCTAATGCAAGTGTTGCAGGAGGATCGATTAGCAATTCGATTGCTAATTGACTTAATTTGATTAAGCCAATGAGCTGAGATTAAGTCTAATTAAATATAATTTAGTTATATTTGGTTTGAGCTTGATTGGATCAAGTCTAATTGGTTTATTGGATAAGCCAAGTGCAAGGAAAAACTATCCTAGTTCAAATAGGACTTGGGTCAACCTAATTTTTAATTTGACTAAAAAATTAAATTAATTTAAATCTAATTGAATCTGATTAAATTAGGCTCTTAATTGGGTTAAGACTTATTTTAATTAGATTGATTTGTTTTGGTTTGATTTGATTTGAGAAACCAAATTTGAACAAGTCATAGATTGAATCCTAGTAAGACTAGGATTCCATCTTGCGCCACCTTAGCCCCCCACACCCACTCTCTCTTATCCCATGCCTACTCTCTCTTATTTTGTGTGACAAAACCCTCTCTCTCAGGTATTCACGCATGCCCAAAACTTTTCTCTCTTTCTCTCTTACATGGAATGTGGTTGTGGATCAAGTCAAAGTAGGAATTAGTTTGGATTTCAAATTCTATGAGATAGAGTTTTAGAAAACCAAAAGTCTTTCCTTATGGTACTAATTTTATTCAGATTTTTTTAAAAATTTTTATGACTTTTATGGCACATAATATGCACCCTTTTCTGATGGTCCACGGTAGAAAAAGGAGGGGACGCCCAACAGTTGGGCGCCCCTTATCTTGCCTTGTTTGGATAATCCTTGACTAGGTATTTGACCTAGAGAAGGACTCTTCTTATCTCTCTATTTAAAATGAATTTTTTTATAAAATTTTTATGGATTACATAGCATTAAGAGATCTTTGGGGCATCCAAAAATCAAGGAGAAAGAGTCTTAGGGCATGGAGATCTAATAGATATAAAATTAGGTGCCTAGGTTAGAGCAAAGAGAAGAAGAAGAGGGTCTTCTTCTAGAGTTGCTGGGTTCATCTCTTCCCTTCCTCCATCTGTAGGTTTTCTGAGAGTGTCTCATCTAAAACTCCTTCTCCTACTTCTCATCTTTGAAAGAGTCCAAATCAAGGAGGCATCTGATCAACCATCGAAGAAGGATCAGTGCAGTACTAGCATACTGACTGATTTCCTGGACCAGGACTTCTGATCGTGATTCGAGGGCTCATGTGGATGACTCCTAGAGGTTGGACGCATGTGGGCTCACAACATCATCCTCAAACCCAGATCAGCAAAGTTAGAACGTCTAACTTGCAATGTAATAGATCTGATCTATTACATTTTACATACATTAGATGTAGTATAGAAACATATTGATATGATCAACATGTAGTTCTTGCTCTTTATATTTTAATTTTTGATTTAATGCCATGTAATAATCATGTAATAGGATCTTAGATCTAGAGATTCTCTAGTTTTATAATATTAATTTTGATTTATTTTAGTCTTCCACTACCTGATATTGAAAAAGTTTTAAGATCTAACCCTGAAATCCTAGATCTGGTTCCTTCAAACTATTGGTTAGATTGGATCAACTACTCTTTCTAGTCTATTAAGTCTTTGATTCTAACCTTAGATCTAACTTAATTGAAAAGATCTGATTTGAGCTAACCCATGCCCCATATTTTATGCAATGTCATTAGATTTTTAATCAAAATTATATGTTTCTTAATTCTTAATTAAGTATAGCATTAACATGGGTTAAGATTATTAATTAAAATAATTTTAATTTTATAAAATAATTTTACATCAATTTTATACAAATTTTTTTTAGTTTAAAAACTAGATCGACTCACCCCTGAATTGAGTTGGGTCATTTCAGTGAGTGACTAAGTCTGATACTTGATCGACTAACTGATCATGAATAGTAACCATTACTATTTGACTTGAAACAACTAGGTCGAGTCAGTCAATACTGAATTGATTAAAGTAGGGGACTGGGTCGACTTAATTCAAAACTAGTCAGCTCAGTTGGTATGCCAATAGATATTATATGATTTTAGATCTGAAAATTCTCGCATAAATTGAAATAAAAATAATCATGACAAACTTTAGATCATATCTAAATATTTTATGATTATAAATTTTATTCCTATGATTAAAATAATTTTAATCATATAGATTAGATGTCTTACTTTTCATATAATTCATGCTTTATATCATAACAACAAATCCTAGAGTTTCAACATCGAAGATTTTGCAGAAAAATAAGTTTTCTCCTTTTCCTTTCTTCTTCATGGGACCTCACAGTGGCACCCCTACATGCTATGAAGAGCACCCATTGAATGAGAAGAGAGGGTCATGTAACCCTACTTGTTTCTATGACCGGACGGCCTGGTGATTACCCAATCTGAGTACTTTGCTACTCAAAATATCTAATCTAATTACATATTATATATGCAAAAATTTAGATCTAAACTAAATTATATTAAATCTAATTTTATATAAGATCATATCTAAAATCAGATCATAACTCATCTCATGCATTACTAAATCTAGATTTCAACTCTACATGCATAGTGTTCATGTCATAATGAATCTGGCTCTGATACCATTTGAAGAAAAGCATGGTGCATGATGTGCATGCATTTTTAAAAATTTACAGTAGAACATACATAAATTAAATAATTTAATCTACAATGCATGCATAGATCAAATCTAAAATCACCATACAGGATCTATGACATAAACTAATATGCATGTATGCACATCTGAAATCTAAAATTCAGTAAGTATAGATCATATATATTTTATATTTAGATCATATCTAAATATTAATTGAATTTAAAACTTTATATCTGAGCACGGGTAGTAGATCACACATATAAATCTATAGTACTTGATTCTTCATGATGCTTGGCAGCCGCACACACATCCGACCTCTACGGTATGCATACGAAGTCTTTATGCTGATCGATCTCCTCAGAAGTGCTAGCTCGTGAAGACACTATCCTTTGGCTGATCTAAGAAGAATATGATGAAGATGAAGAATAAGAAGATCCTCTCCTTTTCTTTCTAGATTCATGCATCTGATCTCTATAATAGAGACCAGGAGAAGAACCCTTTCTTCTCAATTTTCCATACATAAGAGAGATTATTTCTCTCTTCCTTTCACACCCTTAAGAAGAATTTTTTTTCTTTAATTTTTTATGATAAAAATTAGACATAATCTGATTTTTATATTAAAAATCATAGGAAATCTTGAGCCCTAAAAAAATCCAAAGGAGAGATCCAAAAAAAGAACCATTCTTCTCTCTTCTTCTCCCTTTTTCTCCTTGATCTAGATCTCCAGGAAGTCCCAAACATCCAATCAAATTTTTTTGGTATTTTTTATCTAAACTCTTATATTAAAAATTAGATCTAATCTAATTTTTATTTTAAAAAAATTAAAAAAAAAATTAGAAGAAGAACTCCTTCTTCTTCAAGGCTGCGCACAAGAAAGAAGACCTATCTTCTTCCTTGATCTAGAACTCTAGAAAGCCCCAAACATCCAACCAAATTTTTTTTATATTTTTTCTCTAAATATTTATATTAAAAATTAAATCTAATTTAATTTTTATCTTAAAAAAATTAAAAAAATTAAAAGAAGAACACCTTCTTCTTCAAGGCTATACACAAGAAAGAAGACCCATCTTCTTCCTTGATCTAGAACTCTAGAAAGCCCCAAATGCCCAACTAAATTTTTTTGATATTTTTTTTTCATATTAAAAATTATTTCTAATCTAATTTTTTTCTTAGAAAAAAATAGAAGAAAAATCTAGAAGAAGAACTTCTTCTTCAAGGCTGCGCACAAGAAAGAAGACCCTTCTTCTTCCTTGATCTTTCTCTCTTTGGGAAGAACTTTTCTTCTCCAATTTTTTACTATATAACAGTAGAGAAGCTTTTTTTTTTATGCCCAAAAACCAGCAAGCAAAGTTTCACAAAAATCTCTAAGAAGAAGAGAAGAAAGAGGATGTTGGTGTGAGGGATGTTGGGGCATCCAACTCTTGGACGCCCCCTCCTTATTTTTGGGCGACAAGAAGAAGGGAGGGATGCCTCCTTTTTCATTGGAGGAAGAGAGGAGAGGGGCGCGGCACTTCTTCATAGGGTGTGAAGATTCTCACGGTGAAAGGGTTGTCCCGTGGAGATTAAATATCACATGGGTTGGTTTGGGTTTAATCCTATTCCAAATAGGATTCAAGATCTTGATCAAATTCTAACTAATTCTTGGATCCAGTCCAAACTAACTTAAGAATTAGTTATAACAAACTAACTAATTGGGCCTAGCCCAATTATTAGGCTACATCAAATTTGCAATTAGTTAGATTAAAACCCCATTGATCCAAAGATTGATTCTTGATGGATATCAGGGAAGCTATTTGATAATAGGACTTGATCTAATCAAGCCTATTATTCAATAGTGTTAGATCCAATCCAAGCCTATATAAAAATAATTCAATCATATTCATGCATCCTAAGATCAATTGGAACAAGCCCTGTTATTCAATAGGGATGCATCCAATCAATCCAAAGCCAATCTAATTAAATCCAATTCAATTAGATCTAATCAATCTCCATTGCTCAATCAAATTAAGCTAATTAATAATTATATTATTAATTAATTATTTCTCTAATTTATCAACTATTAGTCAATATTTTATTACAACCTCTACAAAGAATTAATCATCAATTACATTGATAATTAAACCCTTCAACGATTCATAATCATCACAAAACTATTTGATTAGACAGGTACTTCTATATGTGTGTGCCCCATAGATTCGAACCTAAGTCGATAGTACAAGAATAATTTTTATACTAATTGATGTAACCATCTAACAATGGGACTCAATGTCCGGATAGGCTGAATGTATGCCCAATAATACTCTAGAACTCATGTGGATATAGTTACCGTATAATTCATTCCTTTGACACTTGATGCTCAAGGATAACTATGGGTTAAACTGTCAACCCAAAAAATGTGATCCACATTGTGTCTCAACCTCAAAAATTCTGTGACTCCTTATTATGACTACTTTGGTCAAAGTTTTACTAAATCGAAACACAGTGATGCATCATCTCCAATCTTACTTGGAGTGATCAATCCCATCTTGACTTGCACTCAGACTTCACAAGTACTTAACTGTACCCAAAAACCTTCCATCATCAAATTAAAAATTTGGATAGTCCAGCACTAAAGCACGGAGAGTTGCTTGCAAGTCACCAAGACAGTTTCAGGTCAGAGAGATATATATACCCATATCCCATTAGAGCGGCCCTTGACAGTAGAGTGCTCTGGAAGTGGTCACGCTCAATGAAATATACTCCTACATATCATCCGTATGCCATATCTGTATCACCACATGTCTTGATTAAGAGGATAACCAACTAAGATGGTATACAACAACCTACACTCGATACAATTATCGTTCGTTTAATAGTTATATGGTGCGGACACCAGAGCCATCAAAAATCGACAATATTATTTAAGTTCGATTTGGATCGAAGAAGCCTCATTAGATTGATTCTACTTCAGTTATTTATTTTCAGTCAATAAATTTTTAACGCATTTAGCTTCGGATCCATAGGGCCATACTTGGATTTGTCCACATCACCTTTGGAGCCACCACTCTCCACATGCCAAGAGAAGAAATATGCATGCCGGCATGTGCTGTGCTCATGCCAAGTTGTGTCAAGCATCAAGCACCCACATGGAGTTCTATTTCTTCCTTAGAATTCCTTAAGAGTTCTTGGTTACTTACTTATTTTGTTGAAGGCTGATTTCTTTCCCATGGTAGATTATAATACTTTATTTTTTGTGGAGGATTGATTTCTTCCTTGTAAAAGATAAGAGATTCCTAAACAAACAGGACCCTTAGAGTCCTATATAAATCCTTGTATCTTCCATGAAGAAGACAGTGAATGATTTTACAAACTTCACAAATACTTGTGTCAATCGCTCCGAGAGGGAGAGGGTGTGATACCCAAAATCACCCCACAAGGGGAGGGTGTGAGGTCCACTTTCTATCCTACTCCTTCTACTTAAGATCCAGTGTTCCTGCGACTCTAATCGACTCCACCATCTACCCACGCAAGCCTATTCCATCAAGAGAAGATCTGTCTCCAGAATTTTCATCTATCGTGCTGAGAGAAGGAGTGATTTCTTATTCTACAGATCATATACTGTCAAGGACCTTCGTTCCTTAACAGTTGATCTTTGATATTTTTTTTTAATCTGATGTTGGTAAAGACCTAGTTCTTTATCGATGGATCTGTTTGGTTAAAAGATTAAGAGCCCTAATCAGAGTAGTTTCTTAACTACCATGATCTGGATTCTTATCATCTTCTTAGATTTTCTCACGGGTTTAATGTTTTATTTTCTCTCGTTCTATTCTTATTTCTTTTTGCATTTACTCGTGAGCATGTTTTATTTCTGTTATCTGTTTATGAAATTCTCTATTACTAGTTGTTTACTGATCTCTCAAATGGCATTTATCTGTATCATTTAGATTGATCTCGCTTTAGTCTCGTATCAATCAATCATGCCTCCTGAGCAGAGTATAGGCAACTATACTGTCTGTCCTGGGAATAATGAGCCCCTGGCTGGACGTGATTTGTTGTTGATGAACAGAAGAGAGCTTGATCATTAAGATTGATTTTTTTTCTCTCTTCTTTAGGGTTGTCCCGCATCAATTTGGTATCAGAGCCGGTTGATTAGGACTTTAGTTTAAATTTAGCAATTTAAATTTCTGCAAGTTAAATTTTTGCACTCTAAATTTCGTACTTTACTTTCAAGCATTTTAATTTTTATTGCACCTTATTTCTGCATCTTAGAGTTGCATGACCACTAGATCAGGTATCTGGTACCAACATCCTACTTCCCCACCCAACACCAATATGGATCCCAATATAGTAGCTATCATTAATGCTCTGACTGAAAAGTTTGATGACATAAAAAATTTTATGAAAGCCATGGATGAGAGAATAGTGGTATTAGAAGAAGCTAGGCAGAAACAACCTGAATCTGAATCTCCCCGACTATCTATAGGACAAAAAGGTAGGAATCTAGAACTTGATCGACCTATAGGGGCACGTCAGCACCATAACCAGTTCGATCAAGATGAGCATATTCTTAGGAATGTGAAAGTCGAAGCCCCAAGTTTTGATGGTTGTCTAGATCCGAGAGAGTACCTAGATTGGGAATCAGGTATGGATCACTATTTTGGATGGTACGAAATGTCTGAAGCAAGGAGAGTTAGGTTTGCTAGGATGAAATTGGTGAGGCAAGCCCGACTTTATTGAAAAAGTGTTGAGCATCTTCTCAATCAGAGAAGATAAGATCCGATAGAAACCTGGGATGAAATGAAAGAAAAACTCAGAGAGAAGTACCTCCCCACCTCTTACCAACAAAGACTTTTAGATCAATGGCAGAGGCTTACTCAAGAGAATAGATCAGTCACCGAATATATCACGAGATTTGATGAATACCTCATGAGATGTGGAGTAGCCGAAGATAGGATTGTTATCTTATCTAGATTTAGAGCTGGATTACGAGAGGATATTCAGCATGAGCTCTTTCTGCGAGAGGTAACCACGTTGGAACAAGCTTATCAACTTGCCTTAGACTTTGAGAGATTTTTTAGATATTCGACTCTCCATCATCCTGAACCCAGTCGAGTAACCCCTTCTGGATCGAGACCTAATATTAATCAAACTCCTAGTAACGGACCTCCATTTATAAATTCTATTGGGAGAAAAGAAGATAAAAGAAAAGGAGCTATAGGAGAGTTATCAAAAGGAAGTAGTTCTCGATCTCATTGCTTCAAGTGCCATGGTTACGGTCACTTTGCTGTACAATGCCCCAACCGATCATTATTCGTAGAAGAATTAGAAGGAGAAGCTCTAGAAAATATTAAGGAGAAAGTTTATAAAGCTGATCCAGATTTAGCCGAGCAATTTGAGAGTACTGAGGACATCCTAGGTTATGCCACACCTGAGTCAGACCTTAAGCTTGGAGTTGTTAGGTATGTCCTAGCACAAACTAAGAAAGTGAAGACTGGCGTAGGATCTCTATTTTTCATACCTTCATAAAATTTGATGATAAAATTTGTAAGGTGATCATTGATAGCGGTAGCTGTATCAACGCCATCTCCACTGACATGGTTAAGCGATCAGGATTAACTCCTGTAGATCATCCCAGTCCATACCGTGTGTCTTGGATTGATTCCTCCTCTATTTCCATCAAATTTAGATGCCGTGTGCCCATCCAGCTTCATTCCTATCAGGATCATGTGTGGTGCGATGTCTTACCCATGGAAGTCGGAAGTATCATATTAGGTCGACCTTGGCTATTCGACAATGATGTTACGATTTATGACCATACCAACTCCTGTAGCTTTACTCATCAAGGTAAGAAGATCATGATTAATCCTTCCCCACCTAAGGCTACTAATAGAAAGATAGGCAATGGACTAAAAAAAAATCTCAAAAAGAAAAGCCTCAATATGATAGGTGCTAAAGAATTAGAGACGACCATGAGTGAAAGATCACCAGTTTGGATGCTTGTTGCTAGAGAAGTTCGTGAGGATTCTAAGGTAGATTATCCTAAGGAAGTAGCTAGCCTTCTTAGTAAGTTTCATAATGTCTTTCCTAAGGATCTTCCATATTACTTACCGCCTATGAGAAACATTCAACATGCCATTGATTTAGTTCCTGGATCTATCCTACCCAACTTGCCCCACTATAGGTTGAACCCTAATGAGCATGCCGAGCTACAAAGACAAGTTGGAGAGCTGATAAAAAAAAGATTTGTGAGGGAGAGTTTGAGTCCTTGTGCGGTTTCTGCACTACTGACTCCAAAGAAGGATGGTACATGGAGGATATGCATAGATAGCCGTGTCATTAACAAGATCACCATTAAGTACCGCTTTTCCATCCCTAGGTTAGATGACATGTTAGATATGATGGTCGGATCCACTATCTTTTCTAAGATCGATCTTAAGAGTGGTTACCATCAAGTAAGGATTAGATCGGAAGATGAGTGGAAAACTGCTTTCAAGATAAAAAATAGTTTATATGAGTGGATGGTGATGCCATTTGGATTATCTAATGCCCCTAGTACTTTCATGAGATTGATGACCCAAGTACTACGACCATTTATAAGAGTATTTGTAGTCATATATTTTGATAACATTTTGATCTATAGTCAAACTAGGGAAGACCATTTAGATCACCTCCAAAGAGTGTGTCAAGTTCTTAAAATAGAAAGCTTGTATGCTAATACTAAGAAGTGCGCTTTTATGACAGACCATATCATCTTTTTAGGTTTTGTTGTTACCCCCAATGGTGTTTCTGCTGATCTTGAAAAGATTAGAGCAATAGTTGAGTGGCCGGTGCCCAAGAGTGTGCATGACGTGCGAAGTTTTCATGAATTAGCAACCTTTTATCATAGGTTCATAAAAGGGTTTAGCACCATAGTCGCTCCCATCACTGACTGCATTAGAAAGAAAAAATTTGAATGGACTAGGGCAGCCAATAGAGCCTTTCTAGATATTAAAGACAAGATGACTCATGCCCCAATCTTACTCTCCCTGATTTTTCTAAGGTTTTTGAAGTAACGTGCGATGCGTCAAGAGTTGGGATTGGTGGTGTCTTTAGTCAAGAAGATCATTCGGTAGCATACTTTAGTGAGAAACTTAATGATTCTAAACTCAAGTATTCTACCTATGATAAGGAGTTTTATGCGGTAATTTAAGCTTTAAGATATTGGAGGCATTACCTACTACCGCAAGAATTTATTTTGTACTCTGATCATGAGGCCCTTAGATTCCTAAATTCTCAAAAAAAATTGAATCATAGACACGGTAGGTGGGTCGAGTTTTTGCAAGCCTATACTTCTATTTTGAAACACCGTGCAGGTATAGAGAATCGTGCTGCTGATGTCCTGAGTCATCGTCATACTTTGCTGTCCACTGTTAGTATAAAAGTTATTGGTTTTGATAAGATTAAAGAAAATTATGAGGAGTGTCCAGATTTTGGTGACATACTTACCGCTTTACGTAAGGGGCCATCTAGAGAATGTAGTGAATATACCCTTCAGGATGGTTACCTATTTAGAAAACTAGGCTGTGTATCCCCCGTACATCTTTAAAGATTTTTTAGTTTAGAATTACATGCTAGAGGATTAGTTGGACACTTTGGTAGGAATAAAACTATAGCATTGGTAGAAGTCCAATTCTTTTGGCCAAACTTGAAAAGAGATGTCATCCGAATTGTTGCCCAATGTAGAACATGTGCCATAGCCAAGCAGAAAAAACAAAACACCGGCTTATATACACCCTTACCTATACTAGACTGTCCTTGGCAAGATGTTAGTATAGATTTTATTTTGGGATTACCTAGGACAGCTATGAAGCATGATTCTATTCTAGTGGTTGTAGATAGATTTTCAAAAATGGCCCACTTCTTGCCCTGTTGCCAAATGTCTGATGCGTCGAAAGTTGCAAGGATATACTTTGATGAGATGTTAGACTACATGGATTGCCTAAATCATTGTTTCTGATAGGGATGTTAGATTTATGAGCTATTTTTGGAAAACCCTATGGCACCTTTTAGGCACAAAACTAAAGTTTTCTTCTACCTATTATCCGCAAACAGATGGTCAGACCGAAGTGGTTAATAGAAGTCTTGAAAATCTTTTGCGTTGCTTGATTGGGGAACATATGGGTAACTAGGATCTTTTGCTGCTCCGAGCCGAATTTACATATAATAGCCCTGTTAATAGGTCCATTGGCATGAGTCCTTTTAAAGTAGTTCATGGATATCAACCTAGAAAACCAATAGACCTCATCCCACTACCCATGCATGCTAGGATTTTGAATCTGCAGAGTCATTTGCACAGCATGTCAAGAGTCTGCATAAAGAGATCAGTAAAAAAATTAGTATGAGCAATAAAGTTTATAAACAGAATACAGATTCTCATCGATGTGTTCAAGAGTTTGCAGAGGGAGACTATGTGATGGTTTGATTGAGGCCTGAACGGTTTCCCCCCAAAATTGTGAAGAAGTTACATGCCCGAGGAGCAGGTCCGTTTAAGATCATAAAGAAAATCGGATCAAATGTGTATGTTGTGGACCTACCTTCTGATTTTGGGATTAGCTCTATTTTTAACATTACAGATCTTGTCGCCTATAAAAAGTCAACTCGGATACCTAATGAACCATTTAAGCCTGAACCAACCTTTGAGAGCGAACCTATCCCTGAGTGTCCACCAACCAAAATGTCAGCAAAACATGATCAGATTGAGAGAATTTTGGATGAGCAGATCCTTTCCACTCGGAGTCGAGGCTATCAGCGATATTTGGTCAGATGGTGAGGTCGACCGGAGTCTGAAGATATCTGGATCAGTCGAGAAGAGATGCAATGCATTGATCCCGATCTACTTGAGTGTCACCAGAGCGGAATCGACCCACACTCGACAGGGTCGAGTTTTTCCCACCTCGGGAGAATTGGTGCGGACACCAGAGCCATCAAAAATGACAACATAATTTAAGTTCGATTTGGATCGAAAAAGCCTCATTAGATTGATTCTACTTCAGTTATTTATTTTTAGTCAATAAATTTTTAATGCATTTAGCTTTGGGTCCATAGGGCCATACTTGGATTTGTCCACGTCACCTTTGGAGCCACCACTCTCCACATGCCAAGAGAAGAAATATGCATGCCAGCATGTGCCGTGCTCATGCCAAGTTGTGTCAAGCATCAAGCACCCACATGGAGTTCCATTTCTTTCTTAGAATTTTTTAAGAGTTCTTGGTTACTTACTTATTTTGTTGATGGCTGATTTCTTTCCCATGGTAGATTATAATGCTTTACTTTTTTGTGGAGGATTGATTTCTTCCTTGTAAAAGATAAGTGATTCCTAAACAAACAGGACCCTTAGAGTCCTATATAAATCCTTGTATCTTCCATGAAGAAGACAGTGAATGATTTTACAAACTTCACAAATACTTGTGTCAATCGCTCCGAGAGGGAGAGGGTGTGAGACCCAAAATCATCCCACAAGGGGAGGATGTGAGGTCCACTTTCTATCCTACTCCTTCTACTTAAGATCCAGTGTTCCTGTGACTCTGATCGACTCCACCATCTACCCATGCAAGCCTATTCCGTCAAGAGAAGATTTGTCTCCTCCAGAATTTTTATCTGTCATGCTGAGAGAAGGAGTGATTTCTTATTTTACAGATCATATACTGTCAAGGACCTTCATTCCTTAACAGTTGATCTTTGATTTTTTTTTTTAATCTGATGTTGGTAAAGACCTAGTTCTTTATCGATGGATCTGTTTGGTTAAAAGATTAAGAGCCCTAATCAGAGTAGTTTCTTAACTACCATGATCCAGATTCTTATCATCTTCTTGGATTTTCTCACGGATTTAATATTTTATTTTCTCTCATTCCATTCTTATTTCTTTTTGCATTTACTCGTGAGCATGTTTAATTTTGTTATCTGTTTATGAAATTCTCTATTACTAATTGTTTACTGATCTCTCGAATGGCATTCATCTGTATCATTTAGATTGATCTCGCTTTAGTCTCGTATCAATCAATCACACCTCCTGAGCAGAGTATAGGCAACTATATTGTCTGTCCTGAGAATAATGAGCCCTAGCTGGACGTGATTTATTGTTGATGAACAGAAGAAAGCTTGATCATTAGGATTGATTTTTTTCTCTCTTCTTCAGGGTTGTCCCGCATCATTATATCATTTAGTCATGAGCAGGATTCAAAAATCACATGATAAATCTTTCTTTATCATTTTGGTAGTAGTAGTTCTAAAGACTTCATCATAACATATGAGTTCTATTTAAGAAGATGTATTCTTTATGATAAATCTTACCAGATAATATTTATCATGTTATAATTCATATACATGTACGGAGAATAATCATCTACAACCTAGATGATTGGCTTTAGGACATAATTTCCAACATAATCATCAATCGAATTGACTTTTTTATCCTAAAATGATTCTTAATCATCGATTAGCCATATGATCAATAAGAAACTTCTTTTGAGGTGACTCATAGGTTCGAACCTAAGCCGATAGTATAAGAACAATCTTCCTATACCAATCAAAGTGACCATCTAGCAATGATATCCGACGTCCTAAAAGGTCGAAAGATTATGAAGCATCATTCAAGAACCTATTGGCATATGGTTGTCATATAATTCATCCCTTTGACCCAAATGCTCAAGATGACCTAGGGTTTAACTCTCAACCCTGATATGGTCATCCACATTGTATTTTAATTTTCAAAATTCATCATATGGATTATCCCAGCCAAGATTTTACTAAATTGAAACACACTGATACATTAACTTCTACTTATTCGAAGGGGTCAATTCCATCTTGATTCACACACCGACTTCTCAAGTACTTGACTGTATCCAAAAATTTTTTATCATTGAATTAAAAATTTAGGTAGTCTGACATCAAAGCACAGTGAGTTGTTAACAAGTCACTATGGTGATCTCATGTCGGAAGGACACTTATACCCATATCCTTTGTAAGCTACTCTTGATAGCAGAGTACTCAGCAGTTGGTCACATTCAGTGAGATGTGCTCCTACATCTCACTTGCATGCTATGCCAGTGTCTCCACACTCTTTGGTTAAGAGGACAACCAACGTACATGGCACACAATGACCTATACTTGACATAGATATCATCCTAATAATAGTATATCATTTGATCGTGTACTTAAGGTTTAAGAACTAAACAATATATCCTCCTATATTGAATCAAATAGTCTTAAAGACTTCATCACATAATTGGAGTTCAAATTAAGATGTACACAGCGATGAAAAAATTAAATAATATTTATTAATTTAATAATTTATATATAATTATAATAATAAACTCAACCGTCAACAGACTGATGATTACTTTGAGACATAATTTCCAACATAATCATCTAGCAAAAGATTATTTTTATAAGAAGTCGACTTCTCCTGTACCTAAAAAAAGGGATCCAACCATCCATTGTCCTCAAGTCAACATGGTGACCTCTGGAGCTGGCTTCTCTGAGATAGTTTTTGGGTCTGTTCTTTTTACTCCTGAAGTGATCATGACCATCAAAATAAATGATTGGTGGATTGATATAGAAACTAACATTAATGTATGTTATGTTCACTCATGATTTTCCACTTATCAGGTCTTAGTAGGAGAAACAATAATGAAGAGAAATGATGCATTGATGCATGTGCTTGGAGTTGGTTGTGTTAATTTAAAGCTCATATCTAGAAAGATCTTAACTCTGCACAGTCCATCATATTCTTAAGTTTCGGAGGAACCTAATTAATGGTTCTTTTTTAGTGCAGTAAGACTATAGACTTATCTTTGAATGTAATAAAGTTATAATCACTAGGGGTATTGCTTTTGTTGGAAAAGGATTTCTATCTGATGGGTTGTTCAAACTTAATGTGTCTCCTTCATTTGTTAATAATAACTCTTAAATTATAAATATTGAAAATTCTAATATCTAGCATAGTAGGCTTGGACATGTGAATCTAAATTCCATTAAAAGACTAATGCATTTGACTTTAATTTCAAAATATAATATTTTAGATAATAAATACAAAATTTGTGTTTAAGCAAAAATGGCTAGAAAATCTTTTAAATCTATTGATATAGAGGTAGTGATATCCTAGAATTAATTCACAGTGATGCATGTGACTCAGAAAGAGTTTCCCAAGATAGTAATAAATATTTTATGATATTTTTAGATAATGACTCTAAATATTGCAATGTGTACTTAAAATAAAAGATGAAGTGTTTGAAAATTTTAAAATATTTAAATTTGAAGCTGAAAACCAACAAGAAAAAAAAAATTACAATCTTAAGATCTGATAGAGGAAAGTATACCTCTAATGATATGACTCGATATTGTCAAGTTCATGATATCATTCATGAGGTGACTGCCCTCTACTCTCTCCAATCAAATGGTGTAGCTAAAAAAAATAGAACTTTAATGGATACGGTGAATGCAATGATTCTTAACTGGGATGTGCCCATGAATTTGTGGGGGGAAGCTCTTACTTCTGCATGTTATATAATTAAAAGAATCCATTTTAACACTTTTTAAAAACTTTGGAAAAAAGGAAAACTTAACTTAGGATACCTAAAGTGTGGAGGGCTTCGCTAAAGTTAGAATTCCAAATACTAAAAGAAAGAAAATAGGCCCTAAAACTATTGACTCCATATTCATTAGTTATGCTTTAGATAGAAATGCAAATAGATTTCTTGTAATTAATTTAGAAATAAATAAAATTTATAATAATATGATAATTGTATTTAGAGATGCAACATATTTTGAAAATATCTTTTCTTACAAAACAATAATACAAATTGAAATCCAAAATGATAATAATCAAACTAGTAGCTCTAATAAAAAAAGGATAAGAGACGAAGAATCTAATTTGCAACCTAGAAGAAGTAAAAGATTTAGAGTAGGAAGAACTGTGGAGATGATTTTTATGCCCTACTTGTAGAAGAATCCCCATACCTATGAAGATGCTATGAATTCAATTGGTGCTCCTTTTTGGAAAGAATCCATAAATAATGAAATTCAATCTACATGCAAAATCAAACATGAGAATTAACTGATTTACCATCCGGATGCAAACCTATAGGTTGTAGATGGTTATTTAGAAAGAAATATAGGTCTGATGGAACCATAGAAAAATATAAGGCTAGACTGGTTGCTAAGGGCTTCACTCAAAAGCATGGTATAGATTATTTTGATGTATATGCTCCTATAGCTAGGACTACTTCTATTAGGGTTCTCCTTGCACTTGCCTCTATACATGAACTCATAATTCAACAAATGGTTGTGAAAATGGCTTTTCTTAATGGTGACCTAGAAGAAGAGATTTACATATATCCGCTAGAGGGTTTTCTTGTCCATGGTCAAGAACATAAAGTATGCAAATTAACTAAATCATTGTATGGACTTAAGCAAGCTCCTAAACAGTGGCATGAGAAGTTTGATGCAATCATTTTATCCTATGATTTTCATGTTAATATGATTGATGAATGTGTGTACTATAAAGAAGTTAATGATCAAAAAATTATTTTTGAAAGAATAACGCTCCATAAGCCAATCGCATATGGGATGCGATAGAGTGTTTATTGTAATTTATCTTTCAGACTCATATAATTGATATTTATATTATTAATAAATAGGTATTTTTGATTCATTATATGCAGCATCTTGTTGTTCTTAAGATTATAATGAACCCCATGTTGGAGCAGCTTCCCCAGGTTGAGAGTACTTTTAGGTCTCAAAAGGTGGATTTTAGATCTGGTGGAGAAGAGGTTCAAATCGCAGAAAGAAATCCTGCCGATAAGATTTACAAGGCTGCTAAAATTTTGAAGGCTGTTTTTGTTTTGCTTGGTTGCTGGCCTTCAAGGACCTCCACAATTTGATCCTCGCTATTTCCTGACATCCATAACCTGGGGAAGCTGCTCCAATAATTGGTATCTGAGCATGGGTTGTGTGGAGAAAGAAGGGGACTCCAGAAGTTGAAGATCTTCGAAAGCTGAAATTTCAGCAAGAATCCTGTCAAGGTATTTTTCAAATCTCTTGGAGTTTTGTTGTGTTTTTTGTTTGGATCTAGTCATGGAAAGCAACATGAAGGTTGATTTTGAGAAGTTTGATGAGAAAGGAAACTTTTTCATGTGGAAAGTTTGGATAGAAGATCTTTTGGTTCAAGCAGATCTGGATCAGGCATTGGAGGAGAAGCCTAAAGGAATGACGAATCATCAATGGAGGTCCCTGGAGAAGAAGGCCCGTTCTATGATTAGAGGATGTTTGATAGATGCAGTACTCTATTCGGTGTTAGAGGAGAGGACCCCAAAAAGCTTGTGGTCAAAGTTGCACACCATGTATATGAAGAAAAACATGTGTAACAAGCTAATGTTGAAGAAGAGACTATACAGCCTTCGAATGCAGGAAGGTGGAGATATCTTGGGACACATCCAAAATTTGACTAGATGTGCAATGAGTTGCTAAAAATCAGGGTGAAGATAGAGGAGGAAGATAAGTCATCGCTATTGCTATGCTCTCTATACCCTTCCTATGATCTATTGGTGACGACGCTGCTCTATGCAAGGAGATCTTGGAGTATGAAGACATGGTCTCGGTGCTACAGTTCAATGAACAGCAAGAGAAATTGACCAAGAAAGGTGCTCCCCAGGAGGGCTTGGCCGTGGGGGAGAGATCTGAAAGAAGAAGAGAAAGAGGCAGGTCAAGGGGACGGTCAAAGTCTCGAAAGAGCAGGAGCAAGAAAAAAGTCAGGTGCTACAAGTACAATGAGATCAGGCACTTCAAATGAGATTGTCCGTAGTAGAAGAACAAGAAGAAAGTTAAGGGAGGATCTGATGCACTGAGTATGGTGGCTAATAGTGAGGTGGAGGATGATCTCTTGGTAGTATCAGATGGTCACAGGCAAAACACAGATGTATGGACCCTGGATTCAGTCTGTTCGTATCACTACACCCCAAACTGGTCTTGGTTCGCTACATACACTAAGACAGATGAAGGGAGCATGACACATGGAGATGATCACCCATGTCGAGTTGCTGGTTTTGAGAGTGTTCGGGTGAGGATGTTTGATGGGATGGTGTGGACGCTCACTAATGTGAAGCACGTCCCTGATCTAAAGAAGAATCTCGTGTCATTTGGTTATCTGGAGCGGAGCGGCTACAGCTTTAGCAGTCATACCAGGAGTAGGTGTTGAACATTTCAAATGGAGCCATGGTAGTGATGAGAGGTAGAAGGATGGAGAACAACCTCTACAGGGTGGAAGGATCTATGGTGATTGAAGAATCTGATGCAGCAGCAGTAGCGCAAGATCAGCAGGAGACTCACCGATTGTGGCACTACTGCCTAGGCCACATGGGAGATCGTGGGATGAAGGAGTTGAGCAAGCATGGTCTGATTCTAGATCTAAATGAATATATTTTAGAGGTATGTGAACCATGCTAAATGAGAAAGTAGAGGAGAGTGCAGTTTGCCAGCAGTTCAGCCCGCAGTGCAACCCTATTGAAACTAGTTCACACTGATGTGTGGGGATCAACCCCGATTTTAGTCAGAAAAGGGGTAAGATACTTCTTGACCTTTATAGATGATTTTTCAAAAAGGATATGGGTCTACTTCATGAAGGAGAAATCAGAAGTCTTCACCAAATTCAAGGTATGGAAAGCTGAGGTGGAGAAGGAGACAGGTCGGAGCTTGAAGTGTCTGCGGTCCGACAATAATGGGGAGTACACCAGTAAAGAGTTTTAAATTTTTTGTGAGGAGTGTGGCATCAAAAGGTACTTCTCGGTCAGATGGACTCCTCAACAAAATGGGGTGGCCGAGAGGATGAACAGAATCCTTATGGAAAAAGCACGGTGCATAAGGCTGCAGGCAGGGCTTCCTAAGGTGTTCTGGGTTGATATAGTAGATGCAGCCTGTTATTTGGTGAATCGATCACCTCACACTAAGTTAGATAGTGGTATTCTAGAGGAAAAATGGTCTGGAAGGAAGATTGGATTGAGCCATCTAAGGGTGTTTGGGTGCACGGCATTTGTGCACATTGGTGCTAGTGAGCGGAGCAAATTGGATGCCAGGTCACGAAAGATGGTGTTCTTGGGATATCCACGAGGAGTTAAGAGATACCGGCTATGGGATCTCTTGGAGAAGAAGGTTTTTATCAGTAGGGATGTTACCTTTGATGAAAATTTAGTTCTCCAAATGCGAGATGGCATGGAGGAGCAGCAGGAGGTCCAGCAGGGCAGCGCTGGACAACTAACATCATATTTTATTTTGCCACTTGCAGGTGCATCAGGGGGACTTGGTATTCAGGTAGAGCACTCCCCAAAGGTGTCTCCACAGGTGGAGAGAGCTCGGATGGTTGAAAGAAGTCAGGAGGTTCAGCAGGAGCAAACTGGATCTAGGATGAAAATCGAGATTAAAATGCACAAGCCCAAAAGGAACGTCAGGCAACTAGAATGATATGACTTCAAAGAGATGGTGTCATATGCCCTGGTGATAGTGAATAGGGACCCCTACACCTATGAAGAGGCTATGGAGAGCTAGGACAGAGAGAGGGGGGTCCAAGCAATGTCTGAGGAGATGCAGTCTCTTTACAAGAATGAGACATGGCGATTGGTGCAACTGCCACGAGGAAAGAAACCCATTGGTTGCAAGTGGGTTTATCAATGCAAGGAGGGGCCTTTGGAGTAGAGAGGTATCAGGTACAAAGAGAGGCTAGTGACTAAGGGATACTCCCAGAAGGAAGGCATCGACTTCAACGAGATTTTCTCTCCCATCGCCAGGCATACTTCCATTAGGGTGCTGCTGAGCATTGTTGCAGCTCAGGACTTGGAGCTGGAGCAAATGGATGTCAAAATGATGTTCCACCATGGGCACCTAGAGAAGAGCATCTACATGGAGCAGCCATCTGGGTTTGAGAGCCAGGAGCAGAAGGGAAGGTCTTTTTATTACAAAAATCACCATACATGCTGAAGCAGTCATCGAGGTAATGGTACAAGCAGTTTGATTCCTATGTGAGGTGCATTCGGCTTTCCAAATGTGAGTATGGCTCTTATGTTTATGATAAATCTTTGAAGGATAGGTCTAGGATATTTCTACTCTTGTATGTGGATGACATGCTTATAGCATACAAGAGTAGAAAGGTTATGCAGGAACTGAAGGCAGCTTTGTCTCAAGAGTTTGAGATGAAAGATTTGGGACCAGCGAGGAAGATCTTAGGCATAGAAATCTTCAAAGATTGAGCCAAGAAGGTGCTGCATTTATCTCAGGGAGGTTACATCAAGAAGGCCTTGGAGAGGTTTGGGATAAAGGAAGCAAAACTGATGGAGCTGCCACTTGTCGGACACTTTAGACTCTCGAAGATGATGTCGCCACAGACTAAGGTGGATGCTCAGGAGATGGAGAGAGTGCCATATGCCTCTGGTGTGGAAAGTCTTATGTATGTCATGGTATGTTGTAGGCCGAATATCGCCCATGCAGTGAGCTAGGTCAGCAGGTTCATGGTGCAGCCTGGCAGGGAGCACCGACGAGCACTGAAAGGGATCTTCAAGTACTTGGTGGGTATTGTTGGAGTCGGTATTTGCTACAGACAGCGAGCAGGTGCTGAGGAACTCTCCAACACATCCAAGGAGGCTCGAGGGTAGATGGCAGGGTTCGTGGATGCAGATTTCGATGGAGACATGGACACCTGACGGTCGACGACAGGTTTTATATTTAACCTGTTTGGAGGTCCCATTTCATGGAGATCATCCTTGCAGCCCATCATGACCTTATCCATGATTGAGATGGAGTACATTGGTGTTATGAGGTAGTGAAGGAGGCCCTATGGTTGAAGGGTTTGGCGTTGGAGATAGACCTCACACAAGAGGCTGTCAGGGTGCACTACGACAGTCAGACTGCATTGTTACTTACACAAAACTCTATCTACCATGCTAGGATAAAGCACATTGATATTAGGTATCATCGAATCAAAGAGCTTGTGGAAGAAGAAGAGGTGGAGCTAGTAAAGGTCCACACCAAAGAGAATCCAGCGAATGCACTGATGAAGGTACTTCCATGGGACAGCTTTTGATAATGTGTGACTCTGATGTACTTGATGAACAAGATGGAGTTGGTTGAGGCCTTGGGGCACTAAGGTAGAGATTTTTGGGCCTTATGTGGTCTCCCAAGGCTCAAGAGACCAAGGATAAGGACAAGGTCCAAAGCCCCATGAAGGGGTCATGGGGTTTCTAGGGCTAGTTTGGGCCCTAGAACGAAAGGCTGTCAGCCTTTCGGATCTTGAGGTCCAGAGATTTTGGGCCTTAAGAGGCAAACTTATATTTGGGCTAAGATTGAGTCCAAAATTATGATATTGATCAAGTCATGGGTGTACATGGGCTTGGGTGAGCACAATCTTGTATTGAGTTAGCCAAGAGTGTTTTTGGGTTGGGTCACATTGACCCTGTATATGAACATACATTGTATTTGGACTCGATGGATTGAAAGGAATACAAAATTATTTTCTTCCTAATTTTTTCTATCTTTCTTCCTCTCTCTCTCTGGTCTTCTCCACATCCAAGAATCAAGAAACCTAGGGTTTCTTTGCTGCCACCCCAAAAAGGAAAGAAAGAAGGCGCTAGAAACTAGCGCCCCCCTTTGTGCATGCCCCTATTTTGAGTGCCCCCTCTTGGCCACCCAAGATGAGTTTCAGGTCCCATTTTTTTATTTTTTGGAGGCTTCATCAAGAGTACTTCTAGATCTCAAAAGGTGGATTTCAGATTTAGTGAAGAAGGGGTTCAAATTTCAGAAAAAAATCCTGCCGACAGGATTTACAAGGCTACTGAAATTCTGAATGCTGTTTTTGTTTTGCTTGGTTGCTGGCCTTCAAAGACCTCCACGATCTGATCCTTGCTGTTTCCTGACATCCACAACCTGGGGAAGCTGGTCCAACACCACATAGATCCAAGCAATGGTTTTAGGGCTGTGATGAGATCACGTCAGTGAGACCTAAATCCTTGATAGCCCTAATCTAAAATATTCTTAGTCATTGGTACATTGAGTCGAGGATCAATGATATCGATAAGACTGGCATGTCCTATGTATGCTCAGAAATGAGGAGGGTTGATCTCACAACTACTTGTGTGGTGACACTAATACAAGGATATGGATGCTCATTAGAAAATAAGTTCACTGAATTGACCTACGAGAGAATATCAAATGGAGTCTTATTTACATGTCAACTGATGATTCTCTAGTGGAGTTGTGTAAGTGATCCTTAGACTTAAGGTCACCATGGTACCTTGTGTACATGGATCCATATTTTGGTTCACTACCTAATTTAGTTCTTTGATCGTTATGTGGGGTGTTCTGCATATGATGAAGTGTGCATGGAGGTTGTGAGTAATCAATAAAGGATCAATCACTCCTAATAAGGAGAGCGAACATCCTATGTGATCTCATAAGATGGTGATTCTGAAAGTCTTTGGTCAAAGCAGGATGATAATTAGAAAAAGATTTTTAATGTATCATCAACTAAATCATCACCTTCAGATTGAGATATATATAGATAAGTGATTCAGTTTGACATATTTTTATACCCACAGCTCATCTGGGATGTTGTTTGACTGAAAGACTGAATTACACGAAAACTTACCACTGAAGGGTATTTTGATAATTTTTATCAAAATTTTAAATCTTTTGGATAGTCATGATACATTGCTAGACATCAATCTTGACTTATAATTTATCAAAATTAAAAGAGTTTAATTTTGAAATCAATTTGAAAGAGTCCAAGTTGATTGAGACTCTTTGGGTGACCTAATCTCATCAGATTAGGGTTACATCGAAAGTCTGGGTCCACTACTGGCTAGATTTGGAATCCAATGGGATACACACTTTGAAATTTGATCTTGATCTAATTTAATTGGAGTTTAATATAAATTTTATGGGTTAATTTGATATACTAGCACATTGTATTAATCCAAGTTCTTAAATTGGTTTGCTTCAAAGTGTTTGAGCTAACCTAGACCAGTTGCCTTCGACCTAATGGGATTGGGTCAATTTAAATTGGATCCTTATCCAACTTGAAATAGCTTCAAGTGGAGAAGGACTCCTCTATATCCATCAAAAGCCACACCAAAAATAAATACTGCCCCACCTCTTTTCAGCATGTGAAGTTGAAGAGTCCTTCTTCATGAAGGCTCTTAATTAAATGCATTGCCTTAAATGATAAACCAAAACTCCTATGATTTAATGCCAAACTTGTTGCCCAGCTATGCAACCCAAGAGGGGGGGGTGAATTGGGTTTCTAAAAATTTTAGACTTAATTAATTACTTATGATGAACAAGACAAAGATTTTAATTCAATATTAATTACCTGAAGCAGAAATGCAAGGATATAATAAAGAGATAAGGTAAAGCGATAAAGCACACCACAAACACAAGAATTTATAGTGTTCGGTGCCAACCTTGCACCTACATCCACTCCCCAAGCTCCTACTTGGGAATTTCAATCCACTATACTTGTATTCAACCCGAATACAAAATGTCGGAAACTCCGACACTAGCTATCCCAAGCTAGATCACTTGTTTTTCGGGTACAAATAAACCCAAAACACTCCGATTTCAGGTTCGGATCAACCTTTCCTTGTTTTGGAAATCCTCCAAAAACAAGAACTAAAACTCACAAAGAATAAGAAAATTTAGAGCACAGATTAATA
Organism: Elaeis guineensis; assembly: GCF_000442705.2. Taxonomy (NCBI): domain Eukaryota; kingdom Viridiplantae; phylum Streptophyta; class Magnoliopsida; order Arecales; family Arecaceae; genus Elaeis; species Elaeis guineensis. Next base: position 34,909,397 of record NC_026001.2, on the reverse strand, counting down.
CAATAACAGCTCCTTAAATGAGCGAATATAACAATAAAAACTTTACTCAAATGAAGAACCCTTTTTCGAATTTTCTCAAGGTGGATGAACGCTTGAACAAATGCTTGAGAAGAGGTTGATTGTTGATTGAAGATCTCTTGAAAGCTTTGAAAGATCTCTAGATCAAGGTTGAACAATAGGCTTGAAAGATCTTCTCTTTGAATGCTCTTGCTTTTCTCTTTCACAATCTCTCTTAGTATATTGTGGATCCTCTCTCTTTTTCTTTTTGGATATTTCATTGATCTCAGGCTTTTTCGTGCAGATTTGGATCCTCTCTTTCGTCATTGATCTCACGTTTGATCAGCTATTTAATCTGCAATTTCTTTCACCATTTGAAGCATTTTATGGCATTAGAAGCAAGAGAAAATATTTTAGGCAGATAAAGAGCCGTTAGAGCAATTTTAGGAAGCATAAAAGGCAATTAAAATGGGCAAAAAAATAGCCGTTGCTGATATTTTCCATCGCAGGGGTCGACTCATGAGTCGACTCATGCTTCAGGAGTCGACTCATGAGTCACTTCTGTTGCAAAGACTAGAGAATGCGTTTCTGAAATTCTTGGCTCAAATCAGCAGGGGTCGACTCATGAGTCGACTCATGCCTTGTGGGTCGACTCATGAGTCGACTCATAGGTCGTGCCAAGCCAGAAAACTAGCGTGCCAAGAGGAATTCTTGGGTGCCAATCAGCTCATAGTGCCATGAGTTGACTCACGGTCGACTCATGATTTTCAAACATGCATAACTTTCAAAATACAAGTCCAAAATCAATGAAATTTTCACCAATAGATTACAAATCACTTGTTCTACCAAATGATACTATCAAATTAGAATTTTAGTGAAATTACAATTTTGCCCTTGAAGAGCATAAGGACTTTTTCAATTTAAAATTATTTGTATCCCTTCAATTTCTTTGTAATCATCAAAATCAATCTAGGAGCAACAATCTCCCCCTTTTTGATGATGACAAAACATTTGAACAAAAATATTTATGTGAATCACTAATTTCAAAAGAATGCATTATAGGTGTATATGCTTGAAAAGAGTATGATTCTTTTGGCATGCAATATTTATGCAAAAATAGTTTGTCCATTTTCTTAAAGATTTGAAAAGGGTATTAGATCATTTTGAGTTTAAGATGTATCAGAGCAAGAGAAAAGAAATAAATTTTGCAATGTATCAGAGCAAGAAAAATAATTTTTACAATGTTATCAGAAAAGATTTTACAATGTATCAGAGAAAATTTCACACTATATCAGAGCAAATTTTATAATGTATCAGAGCAAGTTAAAAGAAATTTTTGGGAGTATCAGAGTAAGTTAAAAAAAATTTTAAGATGTATCAGAGTAAGTTGGAATTTTGAAGTATATCAGAGCATATTTAAATTTTTAAAGTAGATCAGAGCATATGTAAAGAAGTAATTTAAAAGTTACATAATTGAATTGCTTTTTGCTTAATTTCTATTTGATGCCAAATTTCTCATAATTCAGAGTTTTGCTTTTAGGTTTTGCTTTTGATGAGTTGCTTTTTGTTTAATTTCTCCCCTTTTTCTCATAATTTAGGGTTTTGCTTTTAATGAGTTGCTTGCTTTTTGTTTAATTAAGGTTTTGCTTTTGATGAGTTGCTTTTTGTTTAATTGTTTACTTTCTCCCCCTTTTTGACATCATCAGACATGGTTAACTTCTCCTTTTTCTGAAATATTCTTTAATTTCTCCCCCTTTAGAGTTTATCACAGATGTTTGCTCCCCCTTAATATAGCAATTATCAACAGCAAACAACAACAAAGAGAAGACAATATTTCAACAAGGAGAATATATATAACCAAAATATGATCAACATCATTACAAAAGGTAGAAATATAAGTAAAAGATGATTCATTAATATCATAATTGTTTCAATACATAGTTCATATTATAAAAATCAACCAGCTAATTGTCAATACATGGCCCCAAAATACAGATCCTAGAACAAGACACTAACTCCTAGAACCTAGTAATGATCAAGACAAATCATGATCGGAGTCATCAGTATAGGGTGAGGAGATGATGGATCAGAAGTGCATCCTCTACCCCGTCTGCCTCTGGCACGAGCAGGAGAGCGAGATGAACTGGGAGGCTGAGAACGCTGAGAGCTAAGGACTGAACAGAAAGGGTGAGTCTAATAGAATCAAGTACGTTCAGTGCTCTGGAAAAGATTGAAGTAGAGCAGTGAACTGAGTGGTAGCATGCTCACTCGATCCTCGGATCTCTTTCCTCAGAAATTCATATCCACCTTCTAGTGCTCCTCTGAGCCTACCAGCCTCTGCAGTGAGGTCTGTGACCTCAATGTTGACTCCTGTGGCTTGGGATGGGCCAAAGCAAGGACTTGCCCCTCAAGTCAAGAACTCTGCCAGTCAGTCTCCAGACTATGTCCTCAAGCTGCTGATCCTGATGGACTGATCTGATATCATCTGAAATACAGTGGAGATGTGGGGAGTAATGGTCTGATCAGAAGAGGTGGCTCCAGGTGCAAAAGAAGTACTACCCCACTGACTAGACAGCAAAGAAGCCACACGCTGTAATATGCTCGATCTGATCGTCAGCCAGTCTGAACTCTGAATGAGGTGCTCTGCTCTCTGGCTGAAACACTGGTGTGGGCATCCTAGTAAACTCTGAAGGGCCAGCCTCTGTATCAGAATGAACTGGACATTTGGTGATGCTGCCCTGAAGTCATGGACAGGAGATGATGGACCTTCTTCTTCTACTCTCCTTCAGTTCTGTCTTCAGCTCTCTCTTCAGTTCTTTCCTCAGTTCTTTCCTCAGATCCCTTGATCCAACCACCATCAGTCTTTATAAATCCCATTCGGTGCAGGGTGTGTTGGTTGAAAGTGTCCACATGAGAGAGCTTAGTAGCAGCCTCCCCCTCACAGCTAACTCCAAACCTCCTAAATACTCTAGTAAGGGCCATACCATAAGGCAAGTGTGCCTTGGATCTGTTCAAGTTTCTCTCATGGCCTCTATCATAAGTGCAGGGAGGTTCAGGGGGGTCTGAGTGATGACATGAAACATGACACATACATCTCTGCTGGAAAGTAAGTCATGTCTACCACTCCTAGGAAAGAAGAGCTTTGATACTATCTGATGCAGACCCTCATCTCAATGGACAAAATCTTTGCTTCTAATTGTTTAAACTTCCTGAATAGTTTTCTCCTAGAATAATTCTGATCCCCTCTTCTTTAATTGGGAGTTCCATATATGAGTATCCTTCACTAGGCAACTGAATATTTCTCCCAATATTCTAGAATCCAAGCAGATATCAATTCCCTTTACAGTTGAAGTCACTGACCCACTTCCATAAGTATGTTTGTAGAATTCTCTAACAAGGTCAACATAGGTGACTTCCTTAAGAGAGCAATAGAGTTCCCATCCTTGGTTTTTAATTTTGGTAGCAAAAGTAAATCCCTTCTTCAAAGAACTGAAAATCTATATTTTTCCCGGTTTCTACTTTTCTATCGGAAAGAGGATTCTTACTGGGGCTTAGGAGGGATTGAGAGGGACCTTGAGTAGGTACTGAAACTGGAGTGGGAGCAGTTGAAGATTGAGCTTGCCTTTTCTTTCTAAATTTCTTCAGGCTCACGGATTAATTTTCTTCTTTGGGGAAGTTTCATCTTTGGAGCCATATCCACTATAGTAGCAGACAAGGAGACTTGAATTGAGTGGAGAGGGATCACAAGAGAGTAAAGAAGGATTTTGGTGGAGAAAAGAAGTGGATTTTGGAAGATCGGTAAAGTGCTAGGGCACGTTCCAACCGCGCCAAGCAATGCGAGAAAGCACAGAAAATCCTTTCAAGGAGGCAATTTTTGTGGAGAGAGGAGGGAGAATTGCCTCGAAATTAATCCTTGGATTTGAAGCAAAAGAGTTGGAGAAGACGGCTTTTGGAAGAAACGATGGAAGATGAGTCGTCTCACGAACAGGGTTTCAGTATAAAAACAATGAACCCGTTGAAAGTTGGTGGGATTTACAAGTTTGCCATTGAGTCGACTCATGGGGGTCGACTCATGAAGTTCAGAAATCAGAAAAAATGTGAATAAATTCCAGAAAAATTTGAAATTTTGAGTGAAGGAATTTTCCTCAATGATAAGTTCTTAGAATGATAAATTTGAGCTTTTGGGACCAGGATAGATGTTGAAAATTGAGCTCTAATCAATTCTTTGGAAATTAAGAAATTTTAGGCAAATGGAATCTAGAATTCCTAGATTTCTCCTAATTTCATAGAATCTATCCTCACTAAGGGCCTTTGTAAAGATATCAGCTAATTGATTTTCAGTGCAAACATATTCAAGAATTATATTTTTGTTTTGAACATGTTCTCTTATAAAATGATATCTTATTTCAATATGTTTAGATCTTGAGTGTTGAATTGGATTTTTAGATAGATTTATGGCACTTGTGTTGTCACATCTTATTGGTGTTTCATTAAGTTTGATTCCAAATCTTCGAGTTGTTGCTTAATCCATAAGATTTGAGCACAACAACTTCCGGCTGCAATGTATTCGGCCTCAGCCGTAGACAGTGCCACCGAATTTTGTTTCTTGCTAAACCATGAGATTAGGTTAACTCCAAGAAATTGGCAAGTTCTACTTGTGCTTTTTCTATCTAATTTACATCCAGCAAAATCAGCATCTGAATATCCTAATAAATTAATTTGTGAGTCCTTAGAGTACCATAACCCTAGAGTTTGAGTACCATTTAAGTATCTAAGGATTCTTTTAACAGCATTCAAATGAGATTCTTTAGGATTAGTTTGATATCTAGCACATAAGCAAACACTAAACATGATATCAGGCCTACTTGCAGTTAAATATAATAATGAGCCAATCATACCTCTATAGTATTTTAAGTCTACACATTTACCTTCATCATCCTTGTCAAGCTTAATGAGGGACTCATTGATGTGCCAATTGGTTTGCAGTTCTCCATTCTAAATCTTTTGAGTAGTTCCTTGGTGTACTTGCTTTGGGTGATGGAGATTCCCTCTTTTGATTGTTTGATTTGGAGTCCGAGGAAGAAGGTGAGTTCTCCCATCATGCTCATCTCGAACTCCCCCTGCATAAGCTTAGCAAAGTCTTGACAAAGGGATTCATTAGTAGACCCAAAAATTATGTCATCAACATAAATTTGTATAATTAGCATATCATTTTGATTTCTTTTAATAAATAGGGTTGTATCTACATTACCTCTTGTAAAATCATTATTTAGTAGAAATTTGCTTAGCCTTTCATACCATGCTCTAGGTGCTTATTTTAATCCATATAAAGTTTTATTTAATCTAAAGACATGATTAGGAAAAGCATGATTTTCAAATCCAGGAGGTTGTTCTACATATACTTCTTCAGCAATATATCCATTTAAAAATGCACTTTTAACATCCATTTGAAATAATTTGAATTTCATAAAGCAAGCATATGCAAGTAGAAGTCTAATAGCTTCTAATCTAGCAACAGGTGCAAAGGTTTCATCAAAATCAATTCCTTCTTCTTGATTATATCCCTTAGCAACCAGTCTTGCTTTATTTCTAATTACATTTCCATGCTCATCTAATTGTTTCTAACGACCCATTTTGTGCCAATTATTGAATAACCTTTAGGTCTAGATACTAAGGTCCAAACATTATTTCTTTCAAATTGATTAAGTTCCTCTTGCATTGCATTAATCCAGTTATGATCATTTTCAACTTCTTCAAAAGTTTTAGGTTCAAGTTGAGATACAAAAGCACAATGATTAACTACATCTCTAAGTGAAGAACGGGTTTTTACCCCATGCATAGGATCACCAATAATTAACTCCTTAGGGTGGTTATGAACATACCTCCATTCCTTGGGTAGGTCATTTATACCTTGAGGTTGTTCTTGAGTTTCTTCACCTTTCTCATTTTGTTCATCTTTTTGATCCTTGTCTTCTGGAGTTGTTGAATCTTTCAGAGTGAT
>NC_026001.2:34783095-34903299 GCF_000442705.2 Elaeis guineensis | reverse complement strand
TTGACTCAAGGTGAATTTTTCAATTGAAAGATTTTCAGCTTGTTTCACTAGGGACTGATTTTCCAATTTCAGTTCTTTGTTTTTCTTCCCTAGTTTCTTTAATTCATCAATTGAATCATAGAATGCTTCATGCAATTCTTCAAAAGTAAATTCACTAGTGGATTCAGAAGTTACCTCATTTTCATGTGCCATCAGGCACAGGTTGGCTTGTTCTGTTGAGGTTTCCTCGTCGGAGCTTGAGTCATCACTCGCACTTCAAGTCGCCATCATTGCTTTCTTTTTGAACTTTTTGTTGCCTTTCTTCAGTTGTGGACATTCGGATCTGAAATATCCCGGTTTCTTGCACTCGTAGCATGTAAGGGGTTGATCTTTCTCTTTTTCTTTGCTTTGTTCCCCTTTTGTGAATTTCTTTCTCATCCCCTGTTTCTTTTTCTTAAAAACTTCTTAAATTTCCGGGTGATGAGTGCCATCTCTTCATCCTGTTCTTCATCTTCAGTTTCATCCATTTCATAATCAGGCGAAGTTGTGGATTTGAGGGCAATGGTTCTTTTCTTTTTTGACTTCATCCTCTTGATGTTGCTTCATGCTAAGTTCATGAGTCATCAAGGATCCAAGAAGCTCTTCTAGAGGTAGAGTGTTCAAGTCCTTTGCTTCTTGGATGGCAGTCACCTTGGCTTCCCAAGTTCTTGGCAGTGACCTGAGAATCTTCCTTACAAGTTCACTGTTAGTATAAGATTTGCCAAGACTCTTCAAACCATTAATTATATCAGTAAAATGAGTAAACATAGCAGTTATGGACTCATCATGCTCTATTTTAAATAATTCATATTTATGTACAAGCATGTTTATTTTAGACTCTTTTACTTGATTTGTTCCCTCATGGGTTACTTCTAACCTATCCCATATTTCTTTAGCAGATGCACAAGTAGAAATGCGATTGAATTCACTTGCATCTAGTGCACAATAAAGAACATTCATGGCTTTGGCATTTAATTGTGCCAATTTCTTGTCAACCTCATCCCATTCTTTCTCGAGTTTGGTTGACTCCTCACCATCTATAATCTTGGTGGGTGTGTGAGGACTGTTCACTATGATACTCCACATATCATAGTCGAGTGCTTGTATGAAAATCTTCATCCGAGCTTTCCAATAGGTGTAATTAGACCCATTGAAAAGTGAAGGTCGGTTTTAGATTGCCCCTCGGCTAGAGAAGTACCAACATGGGTTGCCATAGATCTTTGGCTCTTTGATTGTTAGATCAAAGAAGGGCTAGAGCACCGGGCTCTGATACCACTTGTTGCCCAGCTATGCAACCCAAGAGGGGGGGGTGAATTGGGTTTCTAAAAATTTTAGACTTAATTAATTACTTATGATGAACAAGATAAAGATTTTAATTCAATATTAATTACCTGAAGCAGAAATGCAAGGATATAATAAAGAGATAAGGTAAAGCGATAAAGCACACCACAAACACAAGGATTTATAGTGGTTCGGTGCCAACCTTGCACCTACATCCACTCCCCAAGCTCCTACTTGGGAATTTCAATCCACTATACTTGTATTCAACCCGAATACAAAACATCGGAAACTCCGACACTAGCTATCCCAAGCTAGATCACTTTTTTTCTGGTACAAGTAAACCCAAAACACTCCGATTTCAGGTTCGGATCAACCTTTCCTTGTTTTGGAAATCCTCCAAAAACAAGAACTAAAACTCACAAAGAATAAGAAAATTTAGAGAACAGATTAATACAATAATGCTCCTTAAATGAGCGAATATAACAATAAAAACTTTACTCAAATGAAGAACCCTTTTTCGGATTTTCTCAAGGTGGATGAACGCTTGAACGAATGCTTGAGAAGAGGTTGATTGTTGATTGAAGATCTCTTGAAAGCTTTGAAAGATCTCTAGATCAAGGTTGAACAATAGGCTTGAAAGATCTTCTCTTTGAATGCTCTTGCTTTTCTCTTTCACAATCTCTCTTAGTATATTGTGGATCCTCTCTCTTTTTTTTTTGGATATTTCGTTGATCTCAGGCTTTTTCGTGCAGATTTCGGATCCTCTCTTTCGTCATTGATCTCACATTTGATCAGCTATTTAATCTGCAATTTCTTTCACCATTTGAAGCATTTTATGGCATTAGAAGCAAGAGAAAATATTTTAGGCAGATAAAGAGCCGTTAGAGCAATTTTAGGAAGCATAAAAGGTAATTAAAATGGGCAAAAAAATAGCCGTTGCTGATATTTTCCGTCGCAGGGGTCGACTCATGAGTCGACTCATGCTTCAGGAGTCGACTCATGAGTCGACTTCTGTTGCAAAGACCAGAGAATGCGTTTCTGGAAATTCTTAGCTCAAATCAGCAGGGGTCGACTCATGAGTCGACTCATGCCTTGTGGGTCGACTCATGAGTCAACTCACAGGTCGTGCCAAGCCAGAAAACTAGCATGCCAAGAGGAATTCTTGCGTGCCAATCAGCTCATAGTGCCATGAGTTGACTCACGGGTCGACTCATGATTTTCAAACATGCATAACTTTCAAAATACAAGTCCAAAATCAATGAAATTTTCACCAATAGATTACAAATCACTTGTTCTACCAAATGATACTATCAAATTAGGATTTTAGTGAAATTATAATTTTGCCCTTGAAGAGCATAAGGATTTTTTCAATTTAAAATTATTTGTATCCCTTCAATCTGCTTTGTAATCATCAAAATCAATCTAGGAGCAACAAAAATTTATTGGATTTTTTATGGCATGTAGAAGGAAGAGAGTACTTCTATGTGAAGGCTCTCTTGCATCATAATTTTATATAGTGAATTTGTTCACCACATGAGAAGATTGAGCGCTAAAGTTTGGTGCCCCTTCTTCCAATAACACATCCCTTGGTCCCCTATATATTTGGGATGCCCCACATGGGTGGGTGCTATGATTTTGGGTTGAAACTAGAGATTAGGGATGTGGAAATAATTAAAAAAATGCTAAAAAAAATCTAAGAAAAAGGCAAGGGAAAATTGAGTGGCAAATTTACAAGAAGGGTGGTGAGATATTTGGCAAGGGTTGCTAGTGTGCCTTAGGGTTTGATTGTTCCATGTGTTGGAGCCTAAAATCAAATCTTAGATTGTGAGATATCTAAAAAGTATCTTCTTGGTATTGTTCTAGTGGCATGATCGAAAGCAACTGGGCTTTGGCGCAATCATACTGCAAGTTTGAATCTGGTAGTGTTCTTGAGAAGATAAGGTAGCGCACCAGTTGGGAAGGACCTTGGCCAACTTTCGTGTGGATCACCGTTGGAGGACTTCTACCTTGGAGTCTCATGAAGAACACCAATGTGCCATTTTTTTTATTTTGATGAAAGTATAAAATTCTATCCCTTTTGTATGCTTGTTTTTATTGTATCGATATCGGCAAGATGATTCTAAGGTTTAGATTCTGGTTAGATAGTTTTATTTGATAAAGCTATTAATTTGTATGATTTTAAAATTTTAAAAATTATTTTTCACTGTATGGTCAAAATCCAATAGTGGTATCAGAGCCATCCTTATCTGATTCGATCAAATAAGTATAAAATTATAGCATAGAATTGTTTTTGTTCATATCCTGTCAAAAATATTATATTATTTTTTGCATCTATCTTTAAACTCAAAAAATATTTTTGACTTTATATGTACCATGATGTTAAATTTTAATTATTAAAATTATGAATGTATGATTATTTGAAATTTTTATTATCATGGTAGCATGATGCTTAAATCAATGCATAGTTAAGGGTGTTATGCATGCCTAATATGATTAGAATTTGTTATATTTGAATATGCTTGTCATTTGTTATGACTTCAATTGCACCCTTATTTGTTTTTTGGCATGATAATTTGATTGCTATTATGAATAATAGAAGCATGTCAAATTGCATAATTTATAGTGTATATTTTATGTAGTCATAGTTAGGATGTGTCGAGATCAGTTCAAAATTTTTTTTAAAATATTATATTAAGTTGTAATGTCGGGATTCACTTTTAAATCAAAAGTTGAATTCTTAAGATCAATTGATGTTAAAAAAAATATGAAAGATAGTTTTCTAATTAGGTCCATATGCTGATCTGACCAACTCTGTTGGTGTCTGAGAAAAGCTACAGGAAGCCTCCCACCTATTTATCTAGTCAATTTGGTCTTGTTAAATTTCTAACTTAGATTGATTAGTGATGTAGACATTACAAGGACCTTCCTTCAAATTTGATCGATAGAGTAAGTCAAAATCTTAGTAAGCTTGTTGTGCTATCCACAAGGCTTACTATAGAAATTGACATGATGTTGATAAAGTGCATGTTAATGTTTATGGCATATTTTGAATAGTATTATTTTGTTGTGCTATCCACTAGGACAGTATTGTTTAAGTATGACCATATAGATTGAAGGGTCAACTTAACTAGAACACTATAGTTTGTTGTGCTATCCATGACTATATGTGATCTAGAGGCCAGAGAGAAAGATGTTAAGAATTGTAGAGGTACAATTGGTAAAGAGTTATCTATTCTGAAACTCAAGAATACTTGTTGTGCTATCCATAAGGTGTTTGTGAGGAATAGGGATCTCAACCCCACTAAGAGATATTAGTATATTTTTTTATTTTTATATTTGAGGGCTATAAAATTTGATAAAATAGTGAGAGACATAATTAGATAAAAGTCTTAGTCTAGTTGTGCATGTCATCATGAGTCATCCGCTTATATTGTGTTGTTATTGTAGATTAACTACACACATGGCATCCTCACTTTCACTTAGAGGTATCCTAGATGCAAATAAGTTGATTGGATCTAACAATGTCGACTGGTTAAAGAACTTGAGAATTATTCTCACTCAAGAGAAAGTCTCCTACATTCTGGATACACCTGCTCTAGATTCTCTAAGGGAAGATGCTTCCAAGGAGGATAGGGTCACATACAAGATGTGAAAATATGACAGTGTGACTGTCAAATGTATCATGCTTGCTTCTATGAGTAATGAGCTTCAAAGGCAGCATGAGGACATGGATGTTCTCTCTATTCTCCTTAATCTTAAGGAGTTATATGGGGAACAAAGTTGAACTGCTCGATATGAGATATCAAAGCAGTTGTTCCATGCATGCATGACTGAAGGCACCTCCGTGCAAATACGTGTCCCAAAGATGATTGATTTGATCACTCGTCTGGGACAACTGAGCTTTGTCATGGATGGTGAACTGAGCCAGAATTTGATCCTGCAATCTCTCCTGATTTTTTTCTCAGTTTGTTATAAATTATCATATGAACAAACTGAACATAAGCTTGCCTGAACTGCTAAATATGTTGGAAACAGTAGAGAGCCATTTCAAGGGTGAAAAGGCTCAGGTCCTTTATATTGATAAGATCAGTAAGAAGAAGGCAAAGAAAGATTCTAAGAAAAAGATGAATCCTAAGGCTGGCATCTCCAAGAAGAAGGTGAAGAAGATCTCCACCAAGGATACTTGCTATCAATGTGGCAAAAAGGGCCACTGGAAGAAGAATTGCCAGGAGTACCTTGCAACTGTGAAACTGACAAATGTTGCTAAAGGTTTGTATATGATACAAACCAATTTATCATTAAGTACTTTAATGTCAGATTCTTGGGTATTGGATACCGCCTGTAGTTCACACCTTTACAAATCGTTGTAGGGTCTACAGAAAATAAAGAGTCTGAATAAAGGTGACTTCAAGCTATTCGGTACTAGTGGAGAGTCCATTCAGATCGAAGCCATAGGAATCAGGGTTTTGAAGTTACCTTCGAATAAAGTTTTAGAATTGAAGATCTGTTATTATATTTTTAATATTATTAAAAATATTATTTCAGTACCATTGTTATTGGAACAAGGTCTTAAAATAAATGTAAAGAACAATGGTTGTTTTATTTACTTTTCTAACAAATATTATGAAAGTGCTTTTATTGATAATGATCTTTTGTTTCTTTCACTTAATGATAACATATTTCATATTGATAATATGAAGAAAAAAAAGAGAGAGGATGTGAATGTCACATACCTCTAGCACTGCCGACTTGGCCATATAAATGAGTCAAAGATTAACAAGTTATTCAAAGATAATTTTTTTGATCCCTATGATTATGAATCATATGGAACTTATGAATCCTGTCTCATAAGAAAAATGACCAAGATTCCATTTACTGGATATGGAGAAAGGATAAGTGACATATTAGACCTTGTATATACTGATGTATGTAGTTCGATGTCGACTCAAGCCAAAGGTGGATACTCTTACTTCATCACATTTACTGATGATAGGTCTAGATTTGGATATGCATATTTAATGAAATACAAATTTGAAGTCTTTGATAAATTCAAAGAGTATCAAAGAATGGTTGAGAAATAAACTGATAAAAGTATTAAAACTCTTCGATCTAATCAAGGAGGAGAATACTTATCTAATAAATTTTTTGATTATTTAAAATAAAATAGAATACTCTCTCAATGGATACCTCTTTATACTCCATAATTAAATAAAATTATGAAAAAGAGGAATCATACCTTATTAGATATGGTGCGGTCTATGATATGTTTCTCGAATCTTTTGAAATCTTTTTGGGGATACACCCTCGTGGCTGCAGCATATATCTTAAATAAAGTACCTTCAGAATCTATTTCTAGCACTCCATATGACATATGAAAAGAGAAAAGATTCAATCTTAAGCATCGTAAGATTTGGGGTTGCCCGACTTATGTGAAAAATATTGATGGACATAAGCTGGATGCTAGATCAGAAAAATATAAGTTTGTAGGTTATCCCAAGGAGAGTATAGGATGCTACTTCTATAATCCTACTCAACAAAAGGTATTTCTTGGTAGGCATGCCATATTCTTGGAGAAAGAGTTTATCTAAGAAGGAGGTAGTGGGAGGTCTGTTGAACTTGAGGAAGTTTGAAATCTACAATCCATCTTGGATTCACCAAATAGTTCTCAACCAAATATGCCCATTATTGAGGCACAGCCACTACCCATACCTCCTCTCCGAAGGTTGAGTAGAGTGTGTAATATACCGCTCAGATATAAGTTTGTCATTGAGAATGACAACACAACCCGCATCATTGAGAATGATGAACCTACGATCTATTCAAAAGCTGTCATGAGTAGTGACTCTGACAAGTGACTCAATGTCATGAAATCTGAAATAGACTCCATGTATGCCAACCAAGTATGGACTTTGGTTGATACGCCTAAAGGTGTGACCCCAATAGGCTACAAATAGGTCTTCAAAAAGAAGATTGGAGAAGATGGCCAAGTAGAGACCTATAAGGCCAGACTGGTGGCAAAAGATTTTAGATAAAAATAAGATGTTGATTATGAAGAAATTTTTTCGACGGTAGCCATGCTCAAGTCTATTCGGATAATACTTGCTATTGCAGCATAGCATGACTATGAGATCTGGCAGACGGATGTCAAAACTGCCTTCCTCAATGAAAATCTTGAGGAAGAAGTCTATATGACTCAGCCAGAGAGATTTGTCTCAAGTGGAAGAGCAAATCAGGTATGCAAACTGAATAGATCCATTTATGGATTAAAGCAAGCATCGAGGAGCTAGAACATCTACTTTGATGAGATAGTCAAATCGTTTGGCTTCATCAAAAATATTGATGAACCTTGTGTGTACAAGAAAAATAGTGAGAGTGTTATTATCTTTTTGGTCTTATATGTGGATGACATACTGCTCATTGAGAATGATATCCTGATGTTGCAATCGATCAAGACATGGCTATCACAAAAGTTTTTCATAAAAGACTTGGGTGAAGCATCCTATATTCTTGATATAAAGATCTATAGGGTTTAATCAAATAGGATGCTAGGCTTGTCCCAGTCTAGGTACATTGACCTTGTGTTGAAGAGGTTCAATATAGAGGAAAGTAAAAGAGGTTACTTGCCCATAGGTCATGGTATACAACTCTCCAAGAAGATGTTTCTTAAGACACCTGAAGAGAGAAATAGAATGAGTTTTATTTCTTATACTTCGGTAGTAGGATCAATAATGTATGCTATGTTATGTACCAGGCCTGATGTAGCTTATGCCTTGGGCATTGTAAACAGATTTCAGACTGATCCCACAGAGGATCATTGGAAAGCTGTGAAAAACATACTCAAGTACTTGAGAAAGACGAGAGATATTTTTTTGATATATGGTGGATCTGATTTAAAACTGAAAGATTATACTGATTCTACTTTTCAATCTAATTCGGATGATAGCAAATCTATATCTGGATATGTGTTCACCTTGTATGGTGGTACAGTAAGTGAGAAAAATTTCAAACAGCAAACTGTTGCTGACTCGATCACTGAGGTAGAGTATATTGCTGCAAGTGAGGCTGCTAAGAAAGCCGTCTGGATGAAAAAATTCATCATTGAGTTGCACGTGGTTCCAAAGATTGAATAACCAGTACTCTTTTATTGTGATAATACTGAGGTAATTGCTCAAGCCAAAGAACCAAGGTCTCATCATAAATCTAAGCACGTCTTAAAATGGTTCCACCTCATTCGAAAGATAGTCGAAAGATGCGATGTGATCGTAGAGCAAGTTGACACCAAGAACAATATAGTGGATCCATTCACTAAGGCCTTATCAATGCAGCAGTTTGACCGCCATCTTGATTGCATGGGTATCAAGTATAGGGGCGATTGGCTTTAGTACAAATAGGAGATTGAAAGAATAATGCCCTACAAACCAATCGCATATGGGATGCGATGGGATGTTTATTGTAATTTATCTTCCAAACTCATGTAATTGATATTTATATTATTAATAAATAGGATTTTTGATTCATTATATGCTACATCTTATTATTCTTAAGATTATAATAAACCCCATAGGTCGGGGTAATAGTTTTAGGGTCGTGATGAGATCATGCCAGTGAGACCTAAATCCTACATAGCTCTAGTCTAAAATATTTTTAGTCGTTGGTACATTGAGTCGGAGATCAATAATATCGGTAAGACTGACATGTCCTATGTATGCTCAGAAATGAAGGTGGTTCATTTTACAATCACTTGTGTGGTGACACTAATACAAGGATATGGGTGCTCATTAGAGAATAAGTTCACTGAATTGACCTACGAGAGAATATCAGATGGAGTCTTATTTACATATCAACTGATGATTCTTTAGTGGGAGTTGTGTAAGTGATCCTTAGATCTGAGGTCACCGTGGTACCTTGTGTACATGGATCCATATTTTGGTTCACTACCTAACATGATTCCTTGATCCTTATGTGGGGTGTTCTAGATATGGTGAAGTATGCATGGAGATTGTGAGTGATCAATAAGGGATCAGTCACTCTTAATAAGGAAAGCGAACATCCTATGTGATCTCATAAGATGGTGATTCTGGAAGTCTTTGATCAAAACAAGATGATAATTAAAAAAAGATTTTTAATATATCATCAACTGAATTATTACCTTCAGATCGAGCTACATATAGATTAGTGATTGGATTTAACATATTTCTATGCCCACAGCTCATCTGAAATATTGTTTGACTGAAAGATTGAATTACACAGAAACTTACCACTGAAGGATATTTTGATATTTTTTTATCAAAATTTTAAATCTTTCAGATAGTCATGACATATTGCTCAATATTAATCTTGACTTTTAAATTTATTAGAATTAAAAGAGTTTAATTCTAAAATCAATTTGAAAGAGTCCAAGTTGATTGAGACTCTTTAGGTGACCTAATCTCATCGGATTAAAGTTACGTCGAAAGTCTGGGTCCTCTGCTGGCTAGATTTAAAATCCAATGGGTCACACATTTTGAGATTTAGTCTTGATCTAATTTAATTAGAGTTTAATATAAATTCTATGGGTTAATTTGATATGCTAGCACATTGTATTAATTCAAGTTCCTAAATTGGTTTGGTTCAAAGTGTTTGAGCTAACCTAGACCAGTTGCCTTTGACCTAATGGGATTGGGTCAATTTAAATGGATCCTTATCCAACTTGAAATAATTTCAAATGGAGAAGAACTCCTCTATTCCCACTAGAAGCCATGCCAAAAATAAATGCTGCCCCACCTCTTTTCAATGTGTGAAGTTGAAGAGTCCTTCTTCATGAAGGCTCTTAATTAAACGTATTGCCTTAAATGATAAACCAAAACTCCTATGATTTAATGCCAAAATTTATTGGATTTTTTATAGCACATAGAAGGGAGAGATTCCTTTTGTGTGAAGGCTCTCTTGCACCATAATTTTACATGATGAATTGATTCACCATATGAGAAGATGGAGCACCAAAGGTTGGTGCCCTTTCATCCAATAACACATCCCTTGGTCCCCTATATATTTGGGATGCCCCACATGGGTGGGTGCTGTGATTTTGGTTTGAAACTAGAGACTAGGGATGTAGAAATTATTGAAAAAGTTTTAGAAAAAAATTTGAGAAAAAGGCACGGGAAAATTGAGTGGCAAAAGTTACAAGAAGGGTGGTGAGATTTTTGGCAAGGGTTGCTAGTGTACCCTAGGGTTTGATTTTTCCATGTGTTTGAGTCAAAAATTAAATTCTAGGTTGTGAGATATCTGAAGAGTATCTTTTTGATATCATTTTGGTGGTAAGATTGAAATCAACTAAATTTTAGCATAATCATACCACAAGTTTGAAGTCGGCAGTGTTCTTGAGAAGATAAGACTGCGGCAGCACACCGGTTGGGAAGGACCTTGGCCAACTTCTATGTGGATCATCATTGGAAGACTTCTATCTTGGAGTCTCATAGAGAACACTAATGTGCCATTTTTTCTTTTTGGTGAAAGTATAAAATTCTATCCCTTTTGCATGCTTGTTTTTGTTTTATCGATATCGGCAAGGTGATTCTAGGGTTTAGATTCTGACTTGATAGTTTTATTTAATCAAGCTATTGATTTGTATGATTTTAAAATTTTAAAAATCACTTTTCATTGCATGATCGAAACCCAATAATTTTATATTTATATGTAGATGATATTCTAATTTTTGACACTAATATGAATGTGATTACTGATGTAAAAAGCTTTCTCTCTTAGAATTTTGATATGAAAGACTTAGGACAACCTAATGTGATTCTAAACACAAAAAGTATTAAAAAATTTGATAAAATCATAATTTCTCAATCTCACTATGCTAAACAATTATTAAAAAGTTTGGATACTTTGACTACAAACCCGTATCTACTCCTTATGACTCTAGTGTACACTTAAAGAAAAACTTAGGCAAACCATTAAAACAAAATAGGTGTGCTCAATTAATTAGCTCACTGGGATATCTAATAAACTTTACTAGACCTGACCTTGCCTATATAGTCAATAGGCTAAGTAGATATACTTGTAATCCAAATAAGGATCATTGGAATGCTTTAGAAAGAATTCTCAGATACCTTAAGGGTACCATATCATATGGTTTGCACTTTTGTGGTTACCTTGCTATCCTAGAAGGCTATGGTGATACTAATTGGATTAGCGGTACTTTAGATATAAAATCCACTTTAGGATTTCTGTTCCTTTTAGGATGTATTGCAGTCTCTTGGTTATCTTCCAAATAAACTATAGTTGCAAGAAATACTATGGAATCTAAATTGATTGCTCTAGATACTACTGTTAATGAAGCTAAGTGGCTTAAAGAGTTCTTGTATGACATTTCATTATTTATTACACCTCTTCCTCCTATTTTTAATTATTATGATTGTAGGGCTGCAATTGACAAATTTGCATAACAAAATACAGATGTAAAAATGAATTATCATATGAAAGTCAGGCATAAATCAATAAGAGAGAAGATTAAACATAATGTGATTGCTTTGAACTTTGTGAGATCTAAAAGAAATCTAGCTGATCAGCTAACTAAAAGATTATCTAAGACAATGGTCCTAGAATCATTGAGAGGGATGGGGTTAAGCCCATAAGAAAGTCTTCGATGGTGGCAACCCAATCTGATAAAGGTTCAATGGATAAAAACAAACCAAATGGAAGACCATGAGGAGCACTTTGTTTTATTTTTACTCCTTATCCCTATAGTGATTATGCTCTCAAATATAAGGGAATAGGAAGAACCTAAGCTCTGATTGGTTTCAAGACCCATAAGGCAGGGTATTACCTTGCAAATATCCTTTGAGGACCTATTATATGCATGGAGTTGTGAGGCTGCAACTATGGGTAGAGGGCTATTTCCTAAAACATTCATGAAAAGATGTCCGCACAAGGCCTTTAATAGTGCAACCCGCTTTGAATCGTAAAATAGCTGTACTATATATGTGACTTGTAGGAATCTGATTTATCGGCCTGATTCAGGATGAAAATCAATAAATACAAATCTCATATGCTAGGCATCCTATACTATGCAATGGGTGAAAGTACCATTCGAATTTGAACATCCATTTAGCATTGATTGGATACATCTGAGGGCACATGGTGGACTTCACCTTGAATTAGGTTGGTGAATCAGATTTCTACATGTCACATACATAGTATAGCTACATTGCAGTTCAAAGCGGGCTATGCTATTAGAGGCCTTATGCAGATATCTTTTCATGCATGTTTTTGGGAATAACCCTCTACCCATAGCTGTGGCCTCATAACTCTATGCATATTGTAGGTTCTCGAAGGATATTTGCAAAGTAATAACCTACCTCATGGGTCTCAGAACCACTCAGAGATTAGGTTCTACCCATTTCCTTACATTTAAGAGCACAATCGCCAAAGGGATAATGAGTAAAAATAAAACAAAGTGCTCCTCACGATCTTCTATTCGGTTTGTTTTTATCCATTGAACCTTGATCAGGTTAGGTGCCACCGCTGAACACCTTCTCATGGGCTTAACCCCATCCCCCTCGATGATTTTAGGACCACTATCTTAGATAATCCTTTAGTTAGCTGATCAGCTAGATTTCTTTCAGGCCTCATAAAGTTCAAAGCAATCACATTACGTTTAATCTTCTCTTTTATTGATTTATGTCTAACTTTCATATGACGATTCATTTTTACATCTGTATTTTGTTATGCACATTTGTCAATTGCAGTCCTGCAATCATAATAAATAAAAATAGGAGAAAGAGGTGTAACAAATAATGAAATGTCATACAAGAACTCTTTAAGCCACTTAGCTTCATTAACCGTAGTATCTAGAGCAATCAATTTAGATTCCATAATATTTCTAGTAACTACATTTGTTTGGAGGATAACCAAGAGACTGCAACATGTCCTAAAAGGAACACAAATCCTAAAGTGGATTTTACATCTAGAGTATCACTAATCCAATTAGCATCACCATAGCCCTCTAGGATAGCTGGGTAACCACAAAAGTGCAAACTATATGATATGGTACCCTTAAGATATCTGAGAATTCTTTCTAAAGCATTCCAATGATCCTTATTTGGATTACAAGTATATCTACTTAGCCTATTGGCTGCATCGGCAAGGTCAGGTCTAGTAAAGTTTACTAGATATCCCAGTGAGCTAATTAATTAAGCACACCTATTTTGTTTTAATGGTTCACCTAAGTTTTTCTTTAAGTGTACACTAGAGTCATAAGGAGTAGATACGGGTTTATAGTCAAAGTATCCAAACTTTTTTAATAATTGTTCAGCATAGTGAGATTGAGACATTATAATTTTATCAGATTTTCTAATAATTTTTGTGTTTAGAATCACATTAGCTTGTCCTAAGTCTTTCATATCAAAATTTTGAGAGAGAAAGCTTTTTACATCATTAATCACAATCATATTAGTGCCAAAAATTAGAATATTATCTACATATAATCATAAAATAAACTTTTGATCATTAACTTCTTTATAATACACACATTCATCAGTCATAATAACATGAAAACCATAGGATAAAATGGTTGCATCAAACTTCTCATGCCACTATTTAGGAGCTTGCTTAAGTCCACACAAAGATCTAGTTAATTTGCACACTTTATATTCTTGACTATGGGTAATAAAATCCTCTGATTGATCCATGTAAATCTCTTCTTCTAGGTCACCATTAAGAAAAGCTATTTTTACAACCATTTAGTGAATTATGAGTTTATGCATAGAGGCAACTGCAAGGAGAACCCTAATAGTAGTAGTCGTAGCTACAGGAGTATATACATCAAAATAGTCCATACCATACTTTTGAGTGAAGCCTTTAGCAATCAGTCTAGCCTTATATTTTTTTATGGTTCCATCGGGCCTATATTTCTTTCTTAATAACCATCTACAACCTATAGGTTTGCATCTAGATGGTAAATCAGTTAATTCTCATATTTGATTTTGCATGATAGATTGAATTTTATTATTTATGGTTTCTATCCAAAAAAGAGCATCAATTGAATTTATAGCATCTTCATAGGTATGAGGAGTATCTTCAACAAGTAGGGCATAAAAATTATCTCCAAAGTTCTGTTGGAAAATCGGAAGGTGCATAGCATGTATTTTAAAAAAATTTTATGCAGCAAAAAATCAGATTAGACAATTTAATCTATACTACATGCTTAAGATCCAATTTTAACACCTACCCTAGGATCTATAACATGTTATGTATACATATAAAAATCTAAAAATAGAATTCTGCATGCAAAATCACATCTGAACATGCAACCATAGATCATATCTATATAATACATCATATGTATTTCAAGTATAAGTTCAGAACTCGATACCTTAGCACGGGTAGTAGATCTCCTCATCTAAAAATCGAGATCTTGATGTTTGCTCATAGCCGCACAAGATATCCGACTTCTACAAGTGATCCACTCAAAGCATCACACTGATTAGCTTCTGCGGGAGTGCTAGCTCACATAGAAACTTATAGATAGCTGATCTTCTCCTTCTATAGATCTCTCAGACTCCTCTGAAATCATAGGAAGAATAAGGAGGAATTGGTGATGAAAAGATGGAGGGAGAACTCTCTTCTTTTTGACTTTTTCTCACCAAAAAATCCTAGAATAAATTTCTAGGTCTCTCACCCAAGAGGAGGAAGAACTCCTCTATGCTCTCATGCCCACAAGAGGATGCCCACCCCAAGACCTCATGCCCAAATCCTAGTCTCTCATAGAAGAACTCTCACCAAGATCTGATCTTTATTGCACAAAAATCAGGGTCTTTTATAGATGGCATGGAAGAGGAGATAGAGTCCTAGTTCAAATCAAATTTGAACTGAGATAAGGATCAAGTTACAAGCTGAATTTAAATCCAATTTAAATTCAATTTGAACCAAATCTTATCTCATCTTTAGGGCTCTTAGAGTGGGTGACCAAATATCTTTTGGCATGGAGATTTCTCATGTAAATCTGAATTTGCATTCACTGGTGTGCGCACAAGGGTGATCGATGGTAGGGAAGAGTCCAAGCTGAATTGGAATCTAAGGGTTTATCCAATAAGTCTCCAACCTAATCAAGTTAGGTTAGGCCCATTTGAATAACTTGAATCTAATCCAATTAGGTTTCAAATCTGATTAAATCAGATTTTAATCAATCTTAGTTTTTTTATCAAATCAGAAATTAATCACCTCTAGCAATTAGGTCAATCTAATCGAATCTAATTCAATCAAACTTGAACCAATATCACATTGCTCAATCAAATTGAGCTTAATCAGCAATCTAATTGCTAGTTAATCCTCCTTTAATTTACTAACCCCCAGTAAATTAATTTACGGTAACTTTTGTATAAGGTTAACCATCAATTGAATTGATGATTACAACCTAGAATGATTCTCAATCGTCAATTAGCCACATGATCAAATAGTAACTTCTTTTGAATGTGATCCTATAGGTTCGAACCTAAGTAAGTAGCATAGGAATAATTTTATAAACTAATCAATGTAACCATCTAACAATAGGACCTGACATCCGGATAGGTTGAATGATTGCAAAGCAACATTCAAGATCCTAGTGACATATGATTACCATATAATTCATACCTTTGATCCTAATGCTCAAGATAATCTTGAATTAAACTGTCAACCCTAGAATAATCAACCACATTATATTTCAATCTTTCAAATCCATCACATGGATTATCTTGATCAAGATTTTACTAAATTAAAATATATTGATACATTAACTCCTACTTATTCGAAGGGATCAATCCCATCTCGACTCACGCATCGATTTGATAAATACTTGCTGCACCTAAAAATCTTCCATCACTGAATTAAAAATTCAGATAGTTCGACATCAAAGTATAGTGAGTTGCTTGCAAGTCACCATAGTGATCTCAGATCAGAGGGATACTTATACTCATATACTTCGTGAGCTACTCTTGACAACAGAGTACTCTATAGTTGGTTATGTTCGGTGTGAATGTACTCTTATATTCCACCTGCATATCATACTAATATCTTCATGCTCTTTGGTTAAGAGGATAACCAACCCATATGATACACAATGACCTACATTTGATATCACTATCATCCTAGTAATAGCGTATCATTTTGGTTACAAATAAGTTTGAGGATTATTTTTTCTATTTAAATTAGTCCTAAGACTTTATCACAATACATGAGTTCATTAAAGAAGATGTACATAATTTTATGATAAAAAAAACTAAATAATATTATTATTGAATAATTCATATATAATTATAAAATGAACACAACCATCAATAAGCTGATAATTAGCTTTGGACATAATTCCCAACAACTCCTACTTGGATCAAAGCCAATTAGTATAGTATCGTATATCCATTTTCAATTTATGATTATCAAACTCCTTGATACTGAGGACTTTAGTGAATAGGTCGATCAGATTCTTCTTTCTGTTGATCTTCTGAAGCTCGACATCACCTCGATCTATGATCTCCTGAATCAGGTGGTATCAGTGCAGTATGTACTTGGTGTGCTAATGGAACTTCAGCTTCTTTGCTTGAACAATGGCGTCAGTGCTGTCACAGTATAATAGGATCGGACCATCCAAAGAGGATGCCACTCCAAGCTTGCTGATGAACTTTTACAACTATACAGTTTCTTTTGTAGCATCGGATGCCGCGATGTACTCTGCCTTGTATATTGAGTCGGTCATGGTGTGCTACTTGAAATTTTTTAGTAAATTGCTCCATTGTTTAGGGTAAACATAAAATCTGACACACTTTTGCTATCATCATAGTCTGACTGAAAGCTGGAGTCTGTAAACCCCACAAATTTCAAGTCAAATTCTCTATAAATAAGCCATTGATCCTTAGTATTTCTTAAATCCTCAAAGATGGTCTTAACAAATTTCAGTGATTTTTTTTTAGATCAGACTGGTATCTACTCACTACCCCTAGTGAGTATGCCACTCTGATCTTGTACATGTCATGGCATACATGATAGAACCCACCGTCGAAGCATATGGAATCCTACTTATATGCTCTTTTTGTCGGACAATCCCTTTTTGAGAGAGTAATTCCTTGGCCTATCAGAAGATAGTCTTTCTTGAAATTTTTTATACTGAACTGCTTCAGCACGGTATCGATGTACATAGATTGGGATAATCCTTGCATCCTTTTTGATCTATCTCTATAGATCTTCATCTCCAAGATGTAGGATGCTTCTCCCAAATCTTTCATAAAGAATTGAGGCGATAGCCAAACCTTTATTTCTTGTAATATAGGGATGTCATTCTCAATGAAGAGAATATCATCTACATACAGAATAAGAAATACTACCACAAAATTATTAACCCATTTATAAATATAAGATTCTTCTCTATTCTAATGAAGCCATACATTCTGATCACTTTATCAAAATACATGTTGCAACTCCTACTTACCTGCTTCAATCCATAAATGGATCTCTAAAGCTTGTATATCTCAGGCTCATCTGTGGATATAAAACCTTCAAGTTGTATTATATACACCTCTTCTTTCAGCTCACCATTAAGAAAAGTTATTTTCACATCCATTTGTCAGATCTCAAAGTCCAAATGTGCTGCTATCGCAAGCATGATCCGATTGGACTTAAGCATTGCCATAGGGGAGAATATCTTATCATAGTCAATACCATAACATTGACAATATCCCTTGGCAATCAGATGGGTCTCTACCTTTTTGTCTGCACCTCTCTTCCTCTTGAGGATCCACCTATACCTTATGAATTTTACCCCTTCAAGTGGGTCAACTAATGTCCACACATCATTGACCTTCATGGACTCCATTTCAAACTTCATGGCTTTAAGCCATTTATTAGAGTTGGACCTCTGCATTGCATCCGTATAGGTGATCGGATCCTCATTGCTCTCATCGAGTTCAACAAGATCTCCATCCTAGATCAAAAAATCATAGTATCTATCTAGCTGATGCGGTACTCTATCGGATCTCCTTAATGGTGCATCTACAACAGGCTCTAGATTTGATCCAATCAAATTTGATTCTATGGATTCACTAGATTGTGTCAGTTTTTCTACTCGTCGAACTTCATCAAACTCAAATTTAAAGACACTAATTCCTTCACTAATAATTTTTTTTTTAAGAAAGTATGCCTTATTGCTGACGAATACTTTCTGTTCATCAGTAAGGTAGAAGTAATACCCCTTAGTTTCTTTCGAGTATCCAATGAAAATACATTTGTCAAACCTAGGTCTGAGCTTGTCTGTTTTCAAACATCTGACATAAATCTAGCACCCCCAAACCCTAAGGTGTAGGAGTATTGGTTTACATCCAGTCCATATCTCATATGGTGTTTTATTTGTAGACTTACTCAAAATCCTATTAAGTACATAGTAAGCCAACTCGAGTGTATATCCTCAAAAAGAGATTGGTAGACTAGAAAAGCCCATCAAGGATTGAACCACGTCCAATAAGATTTGATTCCTCCTTTCAGAAATATCATTATGCTGTGGCATTTCAAGAGGGATCCACTATAAGAAAATTCCATTCTCTTCTAGATATGTCAGAAACTCACTTGAAAGATATCACTCTCTTGATCAGATCAAAGAGTTTTAATGTTCTTCCCAATTTGTTTCTCTACCTCACTATGAAACCATTTGAATATTTCAAATAATTCAAACTTGTATTTCATCAAGTAGACATACCCATATCTAGATAGATCATTTGTGAATGTAATGAAGTAGTGATATCTATCTCTGGCACTTGTGCATATGGGTCCACATATATCAGTATGTATAAGACCTAGAACATCACTGACTCATTCACCTTTTTCAGTAAAAGATGATTTGATCATCTTTTCAATTAGACAAGACTCATAGATTGGTAATGATTCATAATCATTATCCTTAAGAATTTTCTCTTAGATTAACCTATTCATCTTGCTCTTGTTAATATGACCTAGCCACAATACCAAAGGTAGACATCTGAGACATCATCTATCTTAGGGTATTTTTTTGACGTATATATTACACTAGGCCGTGATACAACATAAATTTCATTATTCAATTGTCCATGCATTACAATAACACCATTCAAAATGATATCACAAAAGTTTTTTTTATTAAATGCTCATAATTTTCTTTGGCCAGAAGGCTTACAAAAATTACATTCAATAAGAAACTAGGACAAAAATGATAATCACTAAGAATAATGATATGAGAATTGAATACAAGTTTCATAATTCTTAAAGCTAGAACTGGAACTGATCTTTCATCTCTAACGTTTAAGAATCTCTCACCATTTTCAAATCTCCTACTGACTTGAAGTCCTTGCAGTGAATTGTAAATGTTAATAGGACTACCAGTATCTAATATCTAGATCATTGTATCACAAATAGAGAAGTTGCAAGGTGTTATTATAAATTATCTTGTCTTGCAACCGATTGCTTCTTCTTCTTTGGCCTGTTCAGATCAAGGAAAGCTATATATTAAAGATGATTTCTTTTCCAATAACCCTTCTTCTTATAGTAGAATCACTCTGTCTGACTTTGGTCAGACTTGAATTTGAATTTTTTGATCTGACCCCCAGCACTTGGCACCTTTTATTCTTGTTTTTCGTCCCTTTCTTAAAGACATGATGCCCGTTCGAAGAAGATCCTCCCACTACATTTATCATTTCCTTATGGAGCTGATGATCCTTTTCAAAAATCTGTAGCAACCCTAACAGACTGTGGTAGTTCACTATAAGCTACGTCAATCGATAATGACTGAGAAATGGTAGATAGGACTTTGGTAGAAAATTCAGGATCGCATCCTTTCCAAGCTACTCATGCAAGAGAAAGTCGAGCTTGCTTAGGCGCTTGATCTGTTTAATCATATACAATACATGATCAGTGACTGACGCCCTCTTCCTCATCCGACATTGAAAACAACACAACTGATCTTGTGCCACTCAATATCATCAAGAGTGCTAAAAGACTTGTTCAACACCTTGAGCATATCTTCTGGTTGAGCTTCCTCAAATTTATAGTTGAACTCGTCATTCATGGCGCTCGTATGATACAATGCACCATGATGCGATCATTGAGTCACTTCAAATAAGTGTCTCAAATCATATCGCAGGCATTTGGAGCGAACTCTTCAGGTGTCGGATCTGTCAGTACGTACAAGATCCATTAATGCTCTAAGACAATCTTTAATTTTTAATATCAGCTATTGAAATTTGATCTTCTCAATTTATTACTATCCAACAGCAATCAGAGTGATAAGTTGGTGGCCATAACTAAACAAATGGAAAATCATAAACTTAATTAGTATATGAGTTAATTAAGAATAAAGACATGGACTTTAGTCCAAAAGTTCTCCCACTATTTTGTATGAATTTGTAGCCTCTATCTTCAATTCGAGAAATTATCCTAATTCCTTAATATAAACTAGAATCCACATAGACCACACATGAGCCCGACTTTGGTCGACTCACCCATGCGCATCTATAGATAGGTTCTTAACCAATTATTTTATCAAATAATTTCTTCAGATTCTTAATAGTAGGCTTTGGCCTCCACTGAAAGGTCTGGTTAGATCCAACTATTAACATGATCATACTCAAAAATCTAACTAACAAATGATCAGGTCGAACTTTGATCAGTCATTCTGATCATCCATAAGAGAGATTCGACTGAGTCATCATATTATGAATGATAATTCTAATAGCAAATGAGCATCAAGTCTTTAGACTGTCCAATGATTATCCAACTAATGGATCCATTATCACCCAACTTAATAGGAGGCTATGATCTAGTCATCCCTATAACTAGCTCATTTTTTGGACCAAATAATTTAGAAGATTTGGTTGACATATAAAAGAGAAGAGAATAAACTTGACCAGCTAATCATAATTCTCCTGCTGACTTTACTAAGTCAGATCATGGAAGACTAGATTCAAGCCAGTCCTGACACCTAAATCAGTCATACTGATCAACCTATATGGCATGGGTTTAGCATGAGTCAATGAGAAATCAAATCAAAAGCCAATTGACCACATTGGTTAGGTAAATGAGATCAATGGGAGGGATATGCCATTAACTCGTCATAGACTCAATCTATATGAGCAACTCCCAATTAATGACCATCAATCAAAACTGTCAAACTTATCTTAGACACCAATTGGTTCATCAGATTCAATTTGATTTGCCTAGAGACTCGGGGTCAACCACTAAGCCATGATCAGGTCTATCCTGATCTAATCAAAGACATGGACATTAACCAACTATACTATTGTAATGGTCCTAGAGAAATCTTGATTTAATCTAATTCAACTTTTGATTAGATTTAATCAATTTCTCTAATTGGTCCATGTTCCATTTAATTCTAACCTTAGATCTAATCCAATTAAGAGAACCTGATAAACCAACCCATATCACCCCCATGTTTTATGAAAGTATCATTAGATCTTTAATTCACAATTCTAAATCCAATTAGTTCAATACTTAATTCTTAATTAAATTTGAATTTAACATGGGTTTAGATTAAACTTTGAAATAATTTTAATTTTGTAAACTTTTTACTTGAATTCATGTAAAATTTTCTCTCTGAAAACTAAGTCGGCTCAGTTTTAAACTGAGTCAGCTAACAAAAGTGGGTTGACAAGTCTGGTACTTGGTCGGCTCACTGTGATGGAATAGTAACCTATTTCACGAGCCTGTGGCAACTGGGTCAGCTCAGTTCACAACTAAGTTGATTAAACCAAGGAACTGAGTCGGCTCAGTTCAAAATTGAGTCGTCTCAGTAAGCATACCAATAGATTTTTAGAGTTTCAGCAATTAAATTCTACATAATCTAAAATAAAATCAATTATAATTAAATTTTTAGATCATATCTAAATATTTTATGATTTTATATTTTATTTTTTATGATTAAAATAATTTTTAATTTTATAGATTAGATGATTTACTTTTCATTTGCTTTGTATTACATACAACTAAAACCTAGGGTTTCAAAAACTAAGATTTTGCAGAAAAGTAAGTTTTGAACCTTTCGCATTTCATCTTCATGAACAAGAAGCACCCCTACATGCCATAAGAGATCCTCATAGAATGAGAGGAGAGAGTCATGAAACCATACTTTCTCCTATGACCGGACGGCCAAGAATGGTCATTTCAATTACTTTGCTACCAGGCATCTAATCTAATCATATCGCATATTAAAAATTTAGATCTAATCTAAATCATACCAAATCGAATCATATCAGATAATAAATATTAAAAATTTATTTAGATCTAATCCAAAAGATATAAAATTAGATCTTACATGCATATATAATCATATTATAACAAACCTAGGCTCTGATACCACTATTGAAAAATCGACAAGCGCATAGCATGTATTTTAAAAAAAATTATGCAATAAAAATCAGATTAAACAATTTAATCTATACTACATGCTTAAGATCTAATCTTAACACCTATCCTAGGATCTATAACATGTTTGTATGCATCTAAAAATCTGAAAAATAGAATTCTACATGCAAGATCACATCTGAACATGCAACCATAGATCATATCTATACAATACATCGTATGTATTTCAAGTATGAGTTCAGAACTCGATACATTAGTGCGGGTAGTAGATCTCCACATCTAAAAATCGAGATCTTGCTGGTTGCTTATAGCCGCACAAGATGTCCGGCCTCTACAGGTGATCCACTCGAAGCACCGCACTGATCAGCTTCTGCGAGAGTGCTAGCTCGCGTAGAAACTTATAGATGGCTGATCTTCTCACCCTATGGATCTCTCGAACTCCTTCAAAATCATAGGAAGAATAAGGAGGAACTGGTGATAAAAAGATGGAGAATAACTCTCTTCTCTTTTGACTTTTTCTCACCAAAAAACTCTAGAACAGATTTCTAGGTCTCTCACCTAAGAGGAGGAAGAACTACTCTATGCTTTCACGCACACAAAAGGATGCCCACCCCAGACCTCATGCCCAAACCCTAGTCTCATGCAAGAGAACTAACACCAAGATCTAATCTTTGTCACACAAAAATCAGGGCCTTTTATAGATGGCATGGAAGAGGAGATAGAGTCCTAGTTCAAATCAAATTTGAATCGAGATAAGGATCAAGTTACAAGCTAATTTAAATCCAATTTAAATTCAATTTGAACCAAATCTTATCTCATCTTTAGGGCTTTTAGAGTGGGTGACCAAACATCTTTTGGTGTGGAGATTTCTCATGCAAATCTAAATTTGCATTGGGAATTAGAGTGCGCACAAGGGTGGTCGACGGTAAGGAAGACTCCAAGCTGAATTGGACTCTCAGGGTTTATCCAATAAGTCTCCAATCTAATCAAATTAGGTTAGGCCCATTTGAATAACTTGAACCTAATCTAATTAGATTCCAAACCTAATTAAATCAAAATTTAATCAATTTTAATTTTTGATCAAATCAAAAATTAATCACCCATAGCAATTAGGTCAATCTAATCAAATCTAATTCAATCAGACTTGAACCAATATCACATTACACAATCAAATTAAGCTTAATCAGCAATCTAATTACTAATTAATCTTCTTTTAATTCACTAACCCTCGATGGATTAATTTACTACAACTTTTGCATAAAACTAGCCATCAATCAAATTGATGATTATAACCTAGTATGATTCTCAATCGTCAATCAGCCACATGATCAAACAGTAACTTTTTTTGAGTGTGATCTCATAGGTTCGAACCTAAATCAGTAGTATATAAATAATTTTCTAAACTAATCAATGTAACTATCTAGCAATGGGACACGACGTCCAGTTAAGTCGAATGATTGCAAAGCAACATTCAAAAATCTACTAGTATATGGTTATCGTATAATTTATCCTTTTGACCCTAATGCTCAAGATAATCTAAGGTTAAACTGTTAACCCTGGAATAGTCAACCATATTGTATTTCAACCTTTTAATTCCATCACATGGATTACCCTGATTAAGATTTTACTAAATTAAAATATACTGATGCATTAACTCCTACTTAATTGGAGGGATCAATCTCATCTCAACTCACGTATCAATTTGACAAGTACTTGATTACACCCAAAAATTTTTTATCTCTGAATTAAAAATTCAAATAGTCCAGCATCAAAGTACAGTGAGTTACTTACAAATTATCATGGTGATCTCAGATCAAAGGGATACTTATACCCATACCCTTTTTGAGCTACTCTTGATAGTAGAGTACTCTATAGTGGTCATATTCGGTGTGAATGTACTCCTATATTCCACCTATATACCATACTAATTGAAGTGGATTTTAGTGCAGGGATAAAATGATAATTTTAAAACTTTTTCAAAATTACTATTTTACAGTAGAAATTATTAATTAATCTAATTAATTAACATGTATAAACTCTACACAAGGATCTAAATATAATATATACATAGCATGTATTTAAATTTGAAATTCAAACTTCTACAGTAAATATTTTACTGTTATGTGTTCAGAACATATTACCTTTGTGCAGGTAGTCGATCACCATAATTAGATCACTGTCAGGAGGGTCTGATCATCGCAATGCAGTCATAAGGTGTGTCTGGCCTCTGCGGATCCTCTACATGAAGCTCCCGATCTGATCGACTCCTCACGAATGCTAGTTCATGGCTGAACTCTTTTGATGGTCGATGTTTATCGAACTCCTTCGATCTTGATCTGCCGACTCCTCAAATCCTTCGGATCATCAGTAGATGCACTTGAAAGGTTGATGATGCTCTCCCTAAAGTTTGGTGGTCTCACGACACTCGTAGCTCACTTTCTCACGTCCCAAACTCTAGGCAGAAACCCTAGGGTACTCAAGAAAAGCCTGCGCCCACTACTCTCTTCTTTTCTCTTCTTTTCTTTTCTTTTCTCATGCACAAGATGTTTCTCATGCCACCCTTCTCTCTCAGATGTTATGTGCACATGCCCTATCTTATCTCCTTTTTTAAAACGATGCAAGACCACATCTTTGCAGCATTTTTACCACGTGAGAGGATAAAGATAAGTGATTGTTCATTTGAATTCAAATCAATTTGAATTCAAATGCAAAACAACCCATCCTTATCTACTCTTGGCATGAAAAGAGAAGGGCGTGGGCTCTCTTGTGCATGGATAATTTTCACGAAAAACTATTTCTCATGTGGAAGAAGTGGCGCAGAGATTTGTTATCCATTCGAATTCAAACATCTTTTGAATTTGAATGGCCAACCAATCTCATCCTTATCCATTCAAAATGGTGCACAAAGAAAGGACGTGGGATGGTTTCTGATTGGAGAAAATTTATGAGAAGTTGTTTCTCATGAATTCAAATGGGTGCAGATGAGTGAGGTGGCGCAGGGAGAGAAATCAAGGTGGTTTGAAATCCAATTGAACCAACCTTATTTAAAATAGGTTAGACACAATTAGACTAAATTAAATCCAACACAATTAGGCTTAATTAGGCTTAATAAAATCTTAATCAAATTAAAAATTGACTAAGCCAACCTTTGATCAGATCAGGGACTAAAACACCTTAGCGATTAGGTCAACACTTAACCTAATCGGATCAAACCCAACTGAATCCAATTCAATTGGACTTGATCCAAAAATAATTACTCAATCAAATTAAGTTAATTAGTGATCAAATTACTAATTAAACCTTTCATAAATATTGAGTCTAAATCTGATGGGCAATCGGGTATCAAAGTCCATCGATATGAAACCTTGATCGAAGAGTCCCAAACCAGTGGGACTCTTGACCCCGGTACCCAAAATGTGTGGTACTCATGATCAGAGAATCTTGATTCTTGATCATAGAGTCTCAGACACATAGGACTCATAGTCAATGAGTATTAGAACTCTTCATCAGCCATCAGATCAGATAGGAACCTCTAATGTGTGTGACCCTGCAGGTTCGAACCTAAGCCGATAGCACAGGAACAAATTTCTGTACTAATTGAAGTGACCATCTAGCAATGGTATCCGATGTTCGGATAGATCGAATAGTCATAATCATAACACTCAGAATCTACGTGAATATGGTTAATGTATAATTCATCCCTTTTGACCCCTGTGTATAGGATGACTCAGGTTAAACTGTCAACCCTGATTAGATCATCGAATCATGCTCAATTCAAACAGTCCTATGACTCCTCACTAGGACTACCTTGGCCAAGATTTTACTAAATTGAAACATGACTGTACACAGCTCCTGAATTGGAGTGGTCAATCCCATCTTGACACATGCACCGATAAGTCAAGTACTTGACTACACCCAGCAGCCTTCCGTCACTGAATTAAAAATTCAGGTAGTCCAGTGCCTAAGTGCAGTGAGTTACTTGCAAGTCATCATGACGGTCTCAGGTCGGAGGGACAGTTATACCCATATCCCATCGAAATAAATCTTGACAGCAGAAATAGCTCCAGAGTCGGTCACGTTCAGTGCAGATGTACCCTTACATCTCACCTGTATGCCAGACCAGTGTCTCCACACTCCTTGGTTAAGAGGACAACCAACCCATATGGCACACAATGACCTATGCTTGATAAACGTTATTGTCCTTGGTTAACAATGTATCATTTGGTCGCAAACAGGTTTAAGGACTAAACGACAAATCCTCCTTTGTCGAGTCTAAATAGTCCTAAGGACTTCACCACAACTCAGGAGTTCATTAGAAGATGAAACAATTTATGATGAAAGTGCCAAAATAACTTTTATTCATTTATAATTTATATACTAATACAAGAAAGAGCACAACCATCAACAGACTGATGATTGACTTTGGGACACTATTTCCAACAATCTCCCACTTGGCCTAAAGCCAATCGATGTAGTATCTAATATCCATCTTCGACTTGAAATCGTCGAACTCCTTCACCGCAATGGCTTTAGTGAATGGGTCGGCCAAGTTCTCCTTCCCGTCGATCTTCTGAAGGTCGACGTCACCTCGATCCATAATTTCCTGGATAAGATGGTAGCGGCACAGAATATGCTTCGTCCGCTGGTGTGCCTTCGGTTCCTTCGTCTGAGCAATGGCTCCAGAGCTGTCACAGTAGAGCAGAACTGGACCAACAAGGGAGGGTGCTACTCTGAGCTCAGTGATGAATTTTCTCAGCCACACTACTTCTTTGGCTGCATCTAATGCAGCGACATACTCTGCCTCACAAACTGAATCAGCCACTGTGTGCTACTTGAAACTCTTCCAGCAGACAGCCCCACCATTAAGAGTAAAAATAAATTCTGACACACTCTTGCTACCATCATGATCAGACTGAAAACTAGAGTCTGTAAACCCTATAAGTCTCAAATCTGATTCACCATAAACAAGCCACTGGTCCTTAGTATTTCTTAAATACTTCAGGATGATTTTAACAACCTTCCAGTGATTCTCTCCTGGATCAGATTGGTATCTACTCACTACCCCTAATGAGTATGCCACATCTGGTCGTGAACATGTCATGGCATACATGATAGATCTCACTGCCGAAGTATATGAAATTCTACCCATACGCTCTCTCTCTTGAGGTGTTGTCAGACAATCCCTCTTTGAGAGAGAAATTCCATGGCCTATCGGTAGATAGTCTTTCTTGAAATTCTCCATGCTGAACCTCTTCAGCATAGTATCAATGTACGTGGACTGGGATAAGCCAAGCAACCTTTTAGATCTATCCCTATAGATCTTCATCCCTAGGATGTAGGAAGCTTCTCTCAAATCCTTCATGGAGAACTGTGATGACAGCCAAATTTTTATTCCCTGTAATGTAGGGACATCATTCTCGATTAAGAGAATGTCATCCACATACAATACAAGAAATACTACTACTGGATCATTAGCCACTTATAAATCCAGGGCTCTTCTCCATTCTTAATGAAGCCATACGTCTTGATCGTCCTATCAAAACGTATGTTCCAACTCCAGGATGCTTGCTTAAGTCCATAAATAGACCTCTGTAGCCAGCATACCTTAGACTCATCTGTGGATATGAACCCTTCAGGTTGTATCATATACACCTCTTCATCCAGCTCACCGTTTAGGAAAGCTGTCTTCACATCTATCTGTCAGATTTCATATTCCAGATGGGCAGCTATCGCAAGTGTTGGTGCAAAAATTTGCTTGCGCCGGAGAAGCTGGAGTCGGGGAAGTCGCGGTCGCCGCCGGGACCTGCAAAGGAAGTCTAAACCGGAGGTGGGGTTGCTCCGGCAACACCCTCCGACGCTCAAGTCAGTTCTCTGCCTCAACAAAAATGGAGTGCTCAAATGGAGAATTTAGCAGAGTTTTTAGATGAAAGATTAGAGCTTATAGAATAACGTATCTGGAGCCCCCCCTTTTATAGGCAGAGGGGGCAGTAGCCTGATAGCGACGTCTGTAACCGTCTGGCAGTGGGCTGCCCTGGGTCAGGCGGAGTTTGCTGTGAAGAGTAGTGGAGTGGACCCGTGGCTATCACCGGGGTGTGCCACGTGGAGTCTGCCACGGAGAGTGGGGTGCATCTGTTGTCGCGATTCGCCAGCAGATGGAAGAATCACACGGTATCCATCGCAGGAAGTGGGGCAGGATCGTGGCCGTTATTGTGGTCTGCCAGGGAGTAGTGGAGCTGCACGAGACCCATCGTAGGAAGTGGAGTAGTGCTGTGACCGTTACTGCGGCCTGTCAGGGAGTGATGGAGCTGCGTAGAGTCCGCCGTAGGGAGTGGAGCAGTGTTGTCCATTACTGTGGCCTGCCAGGGGTCCAGACTTGTCGGTCGAAGTTTGGTTGGAGTCGGTAGCGAGGTCCGATATCCGTAGGAGTTTGGGTGAGGTCTTCAGTCGGAATAGAAGACGGAGTCTGGTTTCCGTAGGAGTCCGGACGAAGTCTACTTGCAGCTAAAGTTACAGGCGAAGCCCGGCTCCCGTAGGGGGTCGGGCGGAGTCTTCCTGCAATTAAAGTTAAAGGCGAAGTCCGGCTCCCGTAGGAGTCCGGACAAGGCTTACCGGCAGCTGATGTTGAGGACGGAGCCCGGCTCCCATAGGAGTCCGGGCGGAGTCTACTTGCGGTTGAGGTTGTTGGTGGAATCCGGCTCCCGTAGGAGTCCGGACGAAGTCTGTCTGCAGCCGTTGGAGTCGAGGATGAAGTCCGGCTCCCGTAGGAGTCCGGGCGGAGTCTTCCTGCAATTAAAGTTAAAGGCGAAGTCCGACTCCCGTAGGAGTCCGGACAAGGCTTACCGGCAGCTGATGTTGAGGACGGAGCCCGGATCCCGTAGGAGTCCGGGCGGAGTCTACTTGCGGTTGAAATTATTGGCGAAGTCCGGCTCCCGTAGGAGTCCGGATGAAGTCTGTCTGCAGCCGTTGGAGTCGAGGATGAAGTCCGACTCCCGTAGGAGTTCGGGCGAGTCTTCCTGCAATTAAAGTTAAAGGTGAAGTCCGACTCCCGTAGGAGTCCGGACAAGGCTTACCGCAGCTAGTGTTGAGGACGGAGCCCGGCTCCCGTAGGAGTCCGGGTGGAGTCTACTTGCGGTTGAAATTGTTGGCGGAGTCTGACTCCGTAGGAGTCCGGACGAAGTCTGTCTGCAGCCGTTGGAGTCGAGGACGAAGTCCGGCTCCCATAGGAGTCCGGGCGGAGTCTTTCTATAATTAAAGTTAAAGGCGAAGTCCGACTCCCGTAGGAGTCCGGACAAGGCTTACCGGCAGCTGATGTTGAGGATGGAGCCCGGATTTCGTAGGAGTCCGGGCGGAGTCTACTTGCGGTTGAAATTGTTGGCAGAGTCCGGCTCCCGTAGGAGTCCGGACGAAGTCTGTCTGCAGTCGTTGGAGTCAAGGACGAAGTCCGGCTCCCGTAGGAGTCTGAACAAGGCTTACCGGCAGCTGATGTTGAGGACGGAGCCCGGATCCCGTAGGAGTCCGGGCGGAGTCTACTTGAGCAGATTCTGCTGAGGACTTCGGCTGTGGTATTTTATACCCAACAGCAAGCATAATCCGAATGGATTTGAGCATTGCCACAGGAGAAAATATCTTTTCATAGTCTATACCATAATGTTGACAATATCTCTTGGCAACCAAACGGGCTTTATAGGTCTCCACCTTTCCGTCTGCGCACTTCTTCCTCTTAAAGACCCACTTACACCCTATGTCATGGATTGGCTTGAGGGGATTCGTGATCATTATGGCGTCGGATCCCAGGGTCTATTTAAACCCGTCCTCCCACCTTTAGGTGTTCTATTCCACCCCAGAGTTTCTATCAGTGTCTGCCTTCTCTTCGAGAGCCCTGTTTCAGTGGGCATCTTCTCGGCCCGTAGGTGTCTTCTAAATTGTCTCTGTCTTCATCCTCCGAGTCCCTCAGAGCGACATAGGTTAGTTCCACACCTTCAACCTTCTTTCTACCGCCTAGGAACTTCTTCTCTGTAGTTATTTTTTTGCATCCCTCTGAGTTAGCTTCCTGTGGCCTCTCGTCCCCCATTCTGTCCGTCTTCTTAGGGACCTTTAGAGCCCTCCTTCGAAACTACTCAAATGTCGTCCGGCTCTTCCGCTCCCTGCAGTTCTGGGAGCTCTTCGCCTCAAACCCCCAGGTCCCCTGCTCTGTAGATGAACCCGCATCTGGGGCTGGGCTCCACCCGATTTTTGCACCGGGTGCCATTCCATGTTCCCTGACCTCGGAGGAACTCCTTCTGATAAGGGTTCAGTATGGAGTTCCTCCGAAGTACGACCTGGAGCTGCCTGGCCCTTCTGACCGGGCCAGCACCCCCCGTCTGGTCGTTTTTGTCTGTACCAGGAAGCGTTCCGTGCCGGACTCCGGCTTCCGCTTCCTTCCTTTGTTGTTGCCCTCTTCTGCTTCTTAGACATCTCCTTGGCTTCCGTGGCCCCGAATTCTTTTAGGTTTTTGATAGGATTTCTCTCTCTTTGCCACGTAGTCGAGGTCCAACCGTTCCTCTCCCTGTTTAGGCACTTCTATACTTTCAAACGCCACCTTCGGCGAAGGACTGGTGGTATTTCTCCCCCAGTTTGGCAAGAAGGGGTTGCTGAAAGGTGCCCCTTCTTCAATCTACAATTGGAAGGAGAAATATCTCTTTGTTCACTGCCCAACCTTGAGACTGGGCCTGCCCCCTTGGGGCTCTCTGAGGGATTCTGTCCGTCGGGCCCCTAGCCTGGGGGAGGATGACCTCCAGGCTGCCCGGAAGCTTCTAGCTTACTCCGCTCCTTCCCTTCCAATCTTCTGAGGGAGCAATTTCTTTTCAACATCGGCCTGAGTCCCCAGGATCCAGCGAGTATTCATCTTTTATCTTATCTTCTCTTTTCACGCCTTTCTTCTTTCTCTTTCTTCCTCCTTCTCTCTCTCTTTCCTCCCTTCTTTTCTCTCTTCTTTTCTTTTTTTTTTTTTGCTCTTGACTGATTGGTTTACTTCTTTTTTTCCTTCTTTTCTCTCTCTCTTCTTTTTTTTTTTTTAAGAATGGACGCCGAAGCAGGCGGATGCTAGCCAGGGGCCTCCGGGCCCACAAGAGAAAGCGCGCTGCGACCTCCGGATCGGCGAAGAGGGCCAGGGCGAGGAGTCGAGCTTAGCTGCACCCATCCAGGTGGCCCCGGCCATCGACATTCCCTCGAATGCCGAGCCAACGGCTCCCCGGGCCTCCTCGAGGAGTCCGCCGACTGGGGCCCCCATTTCGGGGGTCCGTTCCACAGAGGCGCCCGTCGTGGGGCGAAGAAGGAAATCGGTGGCCCGCAGGGTGAGTGGCCGTCGAACTGCTACGGACGAGTCCCTCTACTCCAAAGAGGGGTCGGAGAATCCCTTCAACGATAGGGACTTGATCAGGCGGCTGATCGACGGCTGCATTCTGCCTGACGTCGTTGAGAGGATCGACCATGCCGATCCTGAGCAGCGGCCTGGGACTCTTTGGGGTCCTTTCTTGAGGTAAGCGGATCTTCATTTACACGGCTATTCGGCCTTTGTTCTAATTCCCTAGCCGCCTTTGCAGATTGGGCACCAGCTCCTCGCCTATATCGAGGCGATGAGCCGCACGAGGAGGGACATCCTCCAGGTGGAGGAATGCTGTCAGGCCGAGGTCGCTCGCCTCCAAGCAAAGACGGCTGAAGTAGCCACCCTCCAGGAGGCCCTGGAAAGAGAGAAGCGAGCCCGAGAGGAGAGGCAGATCTTGGAGGAATCGACGAGGAAGGCGGAGGCCGAGGTCGCCAACTTGGTTGAGCAAACTTCGGCCTTGGTCTCGGAGGCCAGAGCCCTTGCGATAGAGGAATTCAAGGCCTCCGCGAAGATGAGGGATCTGAAGGTCCAATTCGGCCAGGAAGCGTTCATAAAGGGGTTCAAGCTCTGCCAAGAGAAGGTGGCCAGAAAATTTCCAGAGCTTGACCTCAGCTTCCTAGGCGAGGAGTCTGAAGATGAGACCGGTCCTTCGCCAGCCGCCACTGCCGTCGCAGCCCCCTTGCCGGGAACGCCGAATTCTCCAACCCCCGCCCCCGAGGTCTGAGACCTCCGATCTTGTACCTTTATTTCATCGCAATTTTTCTTTTCTATTTGTCTTCAAAAATCATCCAA
Source organism: Elaeis guineensis (assembly GCF_000442705.2). NCBI lineage: Eukaryota > Viridiplantae > Streptophyta > Magnoliopsida > Arecales > Arecaceae > Elaeis > Elaeis guineensis. Next base: position 34,870,487 of record NC_026001.2, on the reverse strand, counting down.
TCAATAAAGTTGAATTTCTTGTTGCGGACGGCTTCTCCTCCCCCCTCCTTCTCTCTGTTCTCCTCCCTGCAATGAGTCGTGTTTTGACGCTTTTGCCTTCTGATGGCAGTGTCCTGCAGAAGCACTCCCCTGCCCCTGGGGGTCCCGCTGAAATCGATGATCCAGCGGCTGAAGAAGGAAGTCCTTCACCTGACGAAGAAGTTAAAGAAGATGGAAGGTGAGCTCCACCGATTGAGAGAAGGTCATTCTGAAGCCACCGCTGAGGCCACCCACTTTCGGAATCTCCACGTGAAGGGGATCATAGTATAGCCGTAGGAAGGCGAACTTGACCGAAGGAACTGAGGAATGCAAGAAGAGCGCTAGCGATCGAATTTGGGCCCAGGCCACCAGGATCAGCGCCCTCAAGGTGGAACTGTCAGCTGCGAAGGGGAAGATCGGCCAGCTGGAAGGAAATTCATCCCGACTCTTGGCCCGGGTCGACGGTGACCAGAAGTGGTCGAAGAAGGTCTCCGACCTTCAGCAGCAGCTTCAGGACGCGAGGTGAGCCACGACGTGCATCGGGCTAGCGGCGCAGGCAGGTGGAAGAGTATAAAGGGAGATTCAAGGCGGCGGCCGATGAAGTCGTCTGTCTCCAGAGGCAGCTGGCTAGCAGGGCACAGCTTACTTTCGCCGGAGATTCTGATGAGCTCCAAGCTCTAAGAGGCACCGTTGAGGGGATTTTGTCTCCCTCAGGGAAAAGACAGCTGAACTGCAACAACTAAAGATCCAATTGGCGTACGAGCAGCGGGCCGTCGGGATGCGGAGGCAGAATCCGAGGTCTTGAGGAAGAGGCATCGAGAGGCGGAGGCCGAGAGCCAGCAACTTCGTCGGGCGCTCCATGATGCGCTGCAGAAAAGGGGAGAGCTAGAAGAAGAAATTGAGAATCTAAGGCAGTCCTGGTTAAGGGATGGAGTAGATAATTCTAGGTCGGAGGGAGCCGGGCTCTCTTAGAGCTCTTTTTGTCTTTTCATGTATTTACTTCCCTTTTTTCATTTTGCTTTTCTTTCCTTGGCCTTCCGGGCTTTGTAGCGTGTATATCGGAAATGGAATGAAAAGGGTGTTTTGTGTTACCTCGTCCGCGCGTTGTGCTAAATCATTGTTTGCCGAACTTTTCTTGTCGTTTGACCTGTCTGATGTAGACGTCTTGGGGGGGGGGGTGCTCGATCGTCGATGCGTTAGCTCACCTTTCTCATCGTACACGGCTGCAAGCCCGAGCTTGACCGTCCGGGCTCCGCACTACTTCGGGGATGTCGTTGCCTTCCTAAGCGGTGTCGAAAGTCTTTTCAGAGATCGGGGGTGTTCGGTAGGAACCCCCCTTTTCAGTTGAGATGAAGTCCTTCCTTTTTAATTTTCCTCCTCTTCTCAGAGTGAGGGCCCTCCCCCCGCTTTTCGCGGGGTTGCATAAAAGCGAGGAGGTACCACTGAGGGGCTTTTTCCTTTCGTCCGATCTTGTTGGGCAGCTGGGTTTCGTCACCATCAGCCCTTGCTGTAGAAGTCGCGGGTGGAGCCCGGCACCCGTAGGAGTCCGGGTAGAGTCTGGAGTCCGGGTGGAGTCTTCCTTGGTGTTGTGGATGGAGCCCGACTCCCGTAGGAGTCCGGGTGAAGTCTTCCTTGGCGTTGTGGATGGAGCCCGACTTCCGTAGGAGTCCGGGTGAAGTCTTCCTTGGCGTTGTGGACGGAGCCCACTCCCGTAGGAGTCCGGGTGAAGTCTTCCTTGGCGTTGTGTACGGAGCCCGGCTCCCGTAGGAGTCCGGATGAAGTCTTCCTTGGCGTTGTGTACGGAGCCCGGCTCCCGTAGGAGTCCGGGTGAAGTCTTCCTTGGTGTTGTGTACGGAGCCTGGCTCCCGTAGGAGTCTGGGCCTTCCACTTCGCTCGAGTCAGGGCAGGTTCCCCTCCCATTTCTGACTTGGCTGTGGGGGCGCGTTAGGGTGCTGTGATGCCTCTCCCCCCATCCGGTCTAAAAGAACCGGGCCTTCGACTTTGCTCATGTCAGGATGAGGTTCTCCTCCTGTTCCTGACATGGCTGTGGAGGCACATTAGGGCGTTGTAAGGCCTCTCCCCCCATCCAGTCTAAAAGAACCGAGCCTTAGACTTTGCTCATGTCAGGATGAGGTTCTCCTCCTGTTCCTGACATGGCTGTGGGGGCACATTAGGGCGTTGTAAGGCCTCTCCCCCCATCCGATCTAAAAGAACCGGGCCTTTGACTTTGCTCACGTCAGGACGAGGTTCTCCTCCTATTCCTGACATGGCTGTGGGGGCACATTAGGGCGTTGTAAGGCCTCTCCCCCCATCCGGTCTAAAAGAACCGGGCCTTTGACTTTGCTCATGTCAGGATGAGGTTCTCCTCCTGACATGGCTGTGGGGGCACATTAGGGCATTGTAAGGCCTCTCCCCCAATCCGATTTTGAGATAGTCGGACTTTCATTTTAGGTATGTTAGGATGGAGTTCTCCCCCATTCCTCCAAGGTTTGGAGGGGTCATATCCAGTCGTAATAAATCCACGCCAGATGGGAAGAGTACGTCAGGTAGAAAGAAATTTAGATTCAAGGTGAAATTGCAAGTGATACATTTACAGATTTTTCGAGTTCCACGATCGCGGGTGGTCCGCTCCTCCTTGAGGTCCTCCGATGATGGAGTCGATGGTCCCGATGGGAGGCCGGTCCCCGGGTTGCTCCTCCCTTCTTGGCGGCTCAGGCTGCGGAAGGGCCCTTGGCCGATCTCCTCTACCCTCAGGCCTGCATCGAATGAACCTGTCAAGTCGACCTCACCGAATGAGCTCCTCGATCTCGTCCCGGAGCTGGATGCATTCCTCTGTGTCGTGGCCGTGGTCGCGGTGGTAGAGACAGAACTTGTTGGGGTTGTGCTTCCCGGGGTGTGTGCGCATCCTCTCCGGCCTAGGGAGCTGCTCCCTGACCTCCATCAATACCTGGGCCTTCGAGGCGCTGAGGGGGGCGTAGTTGCGGAATCTCCCTAGTGGGGAACCCCGTCGAACCCCACGATCCGGGCTTCTCTGCCTGCACGCCCGGGGTGGAGTATGGGCGCGCTTATGGCCAGGAGGAGATCGAGAACGCAGCCGGGCTTCCTTTGGCCTTTTTTCAATTGCGGGCTTACTCGAGTCTCCCGCTTGCCGCTCCCTCGCCGTCTCTTCATCCTTCATTTTGAAGGCTTTTCTGCTCGGGCGTACCCTTCGGCCCGGGCCAGCAAATCAGCAAAATCCCTAGGATACTTCTTCTCCAGGAGAACAAAAGGTCATTCTTCTGAAGGCCACCCTTCAGGGCGGCCATTGCGACTGATTGGTCCAAGTTCGGACCTCCAGTGCCGCGATGTTGAAGCAGTTGATGTAGGCCCGAATGGACTCCCTTCCCTTTGCTTGATGTTGATGAGGGATTTCGAACCCTTCCGGGGGCCGGCTGCTGACAAAATGGGCCACAAATTGGTGGCTCATTTGATCGAAGGAAAAGATGGTACCCGATTTCAAAGCCGAGTACCAGTTCCTCGCTGTTCCCTTCAAGGTGGACGGGAAGGCCCGGCATAAGATGGCATCAGGAGCACCGTGAAGCAGCATCATCATCCGGAAGGCCTCCAGATGATCAACCGGGTCCGAAGTCCCGTCGTAGCTTTCGAACTGGGGAAGCTTGAAGTTTGGCGGGATTGGTTCCTGCATGATCATTTGGGAAAAGGGAGGGTCAGTACAAATATCCTCACCATAAGCGGGGGGCACATGGCAGAGTTCTTCGATCCGCCGGTTCATCTCCTGGAGCCTCCGGTCCAGGAAATCCTCTCGACTTCGAGTCTCGAGGTCCTCTGGCAGAACGGGGGCAGGGATCTTCCAGGGGTGGAGTCATGGTCCGATTGAGGACTCTCTACCCTAAGGTTCATTTTCTCAGGAAGGACGGGGCGGCTGGCCCAGGTGGCCCGCCCCGCCGCGGATTCTGGTGTTCCGGAGATGCCCTTTCCGGACGTACCGATGCCTGCGGCTGCTGCTGCTGCATAGCTTGCACAGCCTCGGTGAGGCCTCTGACCTGCTGCGCCAGCAGGTCAAACTGCTCCACGCCGACCGCCCCGTCGGAGGAGGAGGAGGAGGTTAAGAAATAGGAGGGGAGGCCGGAGCCTGGGATCTGGCCCGGAGGTCGTGGACCATCGCGTGGATGCCTTGCGAGGAGGCATCAAGTACGGATCCCGTGGGGGGAAACAAGGAGTGGGTGTCGGAGGAGACGATCGGAGGTGGATCCGCTGAGCGCTCCTTTAAGAACAAGAGTACTGTGAAGACACAGGCCCTTCCTCTAGCATCAATCCTGTTGGTGCAAAAATCCACTTGCGTCGGAGAAGCTGGAGTCAGGGAAGTCGCGGTCGCCGCTGGGACCTGCAAAGGAAGTCTAAATCGGAGGTGGGTTGCTCCGGCAAGACCCTCCGACGCTCAAGTCAGTTCTCTGCCTCAACAAGAATGGAGTGCTCGAACGGAGAATTTAGCAGAGTTTTTACATGAAAGATTAGAGCTTATAGAATAACTATCTGGAGCCCCCCCTTTTATAGGCGGAGGGGGCAGTAGCCTGATAGCGACGTCTGTAACCGTCTGACAGTGGGCTGCCCTGGGTCAGGCGGAGTTTGCTGCGAAGAGTAGTGGAGTGGACCCATGGCTATCACCGGGGTGTGCCACGTGGAGTCTGCTGGGGGAGTGGGGCGGCGTCTGTTGTCGCGATTCGCCAGTAGATGGGAGAATCGTGCGGTATCCATCGTAAAAAGTGGGGCAGGATCGTGGCCGTTATTGTGGTCTGCCAGGGAGTAGTGGAGCTGCGCGAGACCCATCGTAGGGAGTGGAGTAGTGCTGTGACCGTTACTGCGGCCTGTCAGGGAGTGATGGAGCTGCATAGAGTCCGCCGTAGGGAGTGGAGCAGTGTTGTCCGTTACTGTGGCCTGCCAGGGGGTCCAGACTTGTCGGTCGAAGTTCGGTTGGAGTCGGTAGCAAGGTCCGGTATCCGTAGGAGTTTGGGCGAGGTCTTCAGTCGGAATAGAAGATGGAGTCTGATTTCCGTAGGAGTCCGGACGAAGTCTACTTGCAGCTAAAGTTACAGGCGAAGCCCGGCTCCCGTAGGGGGCCGGGCGGAGTCTTCCTGCAATTAAAGTTAAAGGCGAAGTCTGGCTCTCGTAGGAGTCCGGACAAGGCTTACCGGCAGCTGATGTTGAGGATGGAGCCTGGCTCCCGTAGGAGTCCGGGCGGAGTCTACTTGCGGTTGAGGTTGTTGGGGAGTCCGGCTCCCGTAGGAGTCCGGACGAAGTCTGTCTGCAGCCGTTGGAGTCGAGGATGAAGTCCGGCTCCCGTAGGAGTCCGGGCAGAGTCTTCCTGCAATTAAAGTTAAAGGCGAAGTCCGGCTCCCGTAGGAGTCCGAACAAGGCTTACCGGCAGCTGATGTTGAGGACGGAGCCCGGATCCCGTAGGAGTCTGGACGGAGTCTACTTGCGGTTGAAATTGTTGGCAGAGTCCGGCTCCCGTAGGAGTCCGGACGAAGTCTGTCTGCAGCCGTTGGAGTCGAGGATGAAGTCCGGCTCCCGTAGGAGTCCGGGCGGAGTCTTCCTGCAATTAAAGTTAAAGGCAAGTCCGGCTCCCGTAGGAGTCCGGACAAGGCTTACCGGCAGCTGGTGTTGAGGACGGAGCCCGGCTCCCATAGGAGTCCGGCGGAGTCTACTTGCGGTTGAAATTATTGGCGGAGTCCGGCTCCCGTAGGAGTCCGGACGAAGTCTGTCTGCAGCCGTTGGAGTCGAGGATGAAGTCCGGCTCCCGTAGGAGTCCGGGCGGAGTCTTCCTGCAATTAAAGTTAAAGGCGAAGTCCGGCTCCCGTAGGAGTCGGACAAGGCTTACCGGCAGCTGATGTTGAGGACGGAGCCCGGATCCCGTAGGAGTCCGGGCGGAGTCTACTTGCGGTTGAAATTGTTGGCGGAGTCCGGCTCCCGTAGGAGTCCGGACGAAGTCTGTCTGTAGTCGTTGGAGTCGAGGACGAAGTCCGACTCCCGTAGGAGTCCGGACAAGGCTTACCGGCAGCTGATGTTGAGGATGGAGCCCGGATCCCGTAGGAGTCGGCGGAGTCTACTTGAGCAGATTCTGCTGAGGACTTCGACTGTGGGTATTTTATATCCAACAGCAAGCATAATCCGAATGGATTTGAGCATTGCCATAGGAGAAAATATCTTGTCATAGTCTATACCATAATGTTGACAATATCTCTTGGCAACCAAACGGACTTTATAGGTCTCCACCTTTCCGTCTGCGCACTTCTTCCTCTTAAAGACCCACTTACACCCTATGGATTTTACTCCTTCGGGTGGGTCAACCAATGTTCACACATCATTGACCTTCATGGACTCCATTTCGAATTTCATGGCCTCTAGCCATTTCTCAGAGTCAGGTCTCTGCATTGCACCCATGTAGGTGATCAGATCCTCATCATTTTTATCAAGTTCGACAGGATCGCCATCCCGGACTAAGAAATCATAGTATCTGTCTGGTTGACGTGGTACTCTACCAGATCGCCTTAAGGGTGCAGGAACAATGGGCTCCGAATCTGATCTAACCAAATCTGGTTCAGGTTCAGCTACTTGTGTCGATTTTTCCACCTGTCGAACTTTCTCAAGTTCGATCTTAGAGGCAACAGTCCCTTCACCAAGGAACTTCTTTTCTAAAAAGATTGCCTTAAGGCTGACAAACACCTTTTGCTCATCAGCTAGGTAGAAATAATACCCTTTGGTCTCTTTTGGATACCCTATGAAATAACACTTGTCAGACCTAGGTCCAAGCTTGTCCGTAATTAAACTTTAACATAAGTCAGACACCCCCAAACCCTAAGGTGCGAGAGTACTGGCTTACGTCCTATCCATATTTCATATGGCATTTTGGTTACAGACTTACTCAGAACCCTATTTAGAAGGTAACAAGCCGATTCGAGCGCATATCTCCAGAGAGAGATCGACAGACCAGCAAACCCCATCATGGATTGAACCATGTCCAACAAAGTCCGATTCCTCCTTTCAGACACACCATTATGCTGTGGTGTTCCAGGAGAAGTCCACTGAGAGAGAATCCCATTCTCCCCAAGATATGTCAGAAACTCATTAGAAAGGTATTCACCTCCTCGATCAGATCGAAGAGTTTTAATACACTTCTCAGTTTGTTTTTCTACCTCATTTCGGAATAGTTTGAACATGTCAAATGACTCGACTTATGCTTCATTAAGTAGACATACCCATACCTCGATAGGTCGTCTGTGAAAGTTATGAAGTAGAAATATCCACCTCTTGCACTTGAGCTCATGGGTCCACATACATCAGAATGTACCAGACCCAAGAGTTCACTGGCTCGCTCACCTTTTTCAGTAAAAGATGACTTGGTCATCTTTCTAAGAAGACAGGACTCACAGGTTGAAAGTGATTCATAATCACCAACTTCAAGAATTTCTTCCAATCTGTTTATCCTGTTCTTATTGATATGACCTAGCCTATTGTGCCAAAGATAGACTTCTGACACATTATCTATTCTAGGCCATTTACCAGAGGTTTGAACCACATTAACAAGCTATGATAGTAAGTAAATTTTATTATTTAGTTGTCCAACAAACATTGTAACACCATTCAAAATGATATTGTAAATATTTTTTTTATTAAAAATTTATAATCGTACATGGCCAAAAGGCCTACAGAAATAATATTTAATAAAAAGCTTGGACAATAGTGACATTCACTCAGAATTACATTACGAGAATTGATTACAAGGTTCATGATTCCTAAAGCTAGAACTGAAACTTTGCTTCCATCTCCAACGTTCAGGAACCTCTCACCTTCATCAAATCTCCTACAGACCTACAGACCCTACATCGAATTACAGATATGATAAGGGCTTCCAGTATCCAATACCCAGGAGCAGTATCACAAATGGAAAAGTTACAAGGTGTTATCATATAATTACCTTGCTTCTTCTTCGGCCTGTTCGGGTCCAGGGAGGCAATGTATAGAGGACAGTTCCTCTTCCAGTGCCCCTGCTTCTTGCAAAAGAAGCACTCCGCCTGGCTCTGATCTGGCTTGCACTTCTTGGTCTGACCCTGTGCTGACGTCCCAGCTGTGGCTGCACCTTCTTATTCTTCTTCTTCTTGTTCTTCTTCCCTTTCTTAAATGGTCGACAACCAGAAGAAGACCCTCCCACAACATTCACTGACTCCTTTTGGAGCTGGTGGTCCTTCTCAAAGTTCTGCAGCAACCCCAACAAGCCGTGGTAGTTCACTGCAGGCTTTATCATCCAAAATGAGTAAGGAGGGGGAGGAAGGACTTGGGCAAAGAATTAAGGATCGCATCCTTATCGAGCTGCTCGTGCAAGGGAAAGCCTAGTTTACTTAGATGCTCAATCATTTTGATCATGTACAATACATGATCGATGACTGAGGCCCCATCCCTCATCCAAGCATTGAAAATGGCACAATTAGTTTTATGCCTTTCAACGTCGTCAGGCATGCCAAAGGAGTCGTTCAACATTTGAAGCATCTCCTACGGCTGGGAATTCTCGAATCTGTGGCTAAACTCATCATTCATTGCCGCCAGCATTATGCATCGAACGGTGGTGCGGTCGTTAAGCCACTTCTGGTAAGTGTCTCAGACCATCCCTCTAGCGTTCAGGACTAGCTCCTCAGGTGCCGGATCTATTACTACATAAAGGATCCGCTCATGCTCAAGGATGATTTTTAATTTTTGATACCAGCTATCGAAATTAGATCCCATAAGCTTGTCATTATCTAATAATGATCGGAGCGACAGGATAGTAGCCATGAATTAAGTTCATCTTGGTCTAGTTAAAGACATGGACCCATTCAACTACAACTATTGGAGTTGAGTCTAGAGTGTCCTTGACCTAATCTAATTCAACTTTTGATTAGATTTGATCAATTACTCTAATTTAGTCCATTTCTTTAAGCTAACCTTAGGTCTAACCCAATTATGGACCTAATCCATCTAACCCATTGACCCACAAGTTTATACAATTGTCTTAGGTCTTAATTCACAATTTTAGACCAACTTAAAATACTTAATTCTTTTAATTAAGTATTTGGGCTGATGGATCAGGGTTTGGCATTTCAAAAATAATTTTTCAAATTTGAAAGATTTTATTTTCTGTTCACCAAATATGTTGACTCATTTCACAAACAGATCAGCATATTTCATAAACAGCAATCCTATTGCTAATTATATAACAGAAAATAACTCAATAAAAATAAATCATGAATGTTCCTTCAGATCTAATCTAACATTTTATGATAAATTTATAATGAAACCTTTACAATTAAGTTCTTTTGCTGCTTCATCTGTATGGGATATAATTACAGTGGCACCCCTACCACCATAGGAGAACCCCATCGAATGGGAGGAGAGGGCCTTTAAACCTTATTTTTCTCCTATGACCGGATGACCATGGCAACCAACCCAATTAGACTACTTGCTACTTGGATCAAGTATATCTAAATATACCAATTTCAAAATTTAAATTTCAAATTTTAAATTTTGAATTTTAAATTTCAAATAAATTTCAAATTTCAAATTTTTGAATTTTAAATTTTGAATTTCAAATTTGAAATTTCAACCAAATTTCAAATTTTAAATTTTGAATTTTGAATTTTTGAATTTTGAATTTCAAATTTCAAATTTCAAAATTCAAATTTTAAATTTTAATTTCAAATTTTTGAATTTTGAATAAATTTTAAAATTCAAATTTTGAATTTAAATTTAAACTTTTAGATTACAACTTAATCTACACATGCAAATATATATATCATATTTTGAGTACCCACTCTGATACCATTTGAAGTGGATTTTAGTGCACGGATAAAATAATAATTTTAAATTTTTTTCAAAATCACTATTTTACAGTAAAAATTATTAATTAATCTAATTAATTAACATGTATAAACCTTACACAAGATCTAAATATGATATATACATAGCATGCATTTAAATTTGAAATTCAAACTTCTACAGTAAATATTTTACTGTTATGTGTTCAGAACACATTATCTTTGTGCGGGTAGTCGATCGCCGCAATCTGATCACCATCGAGAGGGTCTGATCATCGTAATGTAGCCACACAGTATATCTGACCTCTGTGGATCATCCACACGAAGCTTCCGATCTGATCGGCTCCTCACGAATGCTAGTTCGTGGCTGAACCCTTTTGATGACCGATGTTTATCGAACTCCTTCGATCTTGATCTGCTGACTTTTTCTTGGAGCCTGATTTTCTCTTATCTTCCTCTCAGCTTTCTCACTTCCCGAACTCTAGGCAAAAATCCTAGGGTACTCAAGAAAAGCCCGTGCCCACTACTCTCTTCTTTTCTCTTCTTTTCTTTTTTTTCCTCACGCACAAGACTTTTCTCACTCCACCCTTCTCTCTTGGATGTTATGTGCACACACCCTATCTTATCTCCTTTTTTAAAATGATGCAAGACCGCATCTTTGCAGCATTTTTATTGCATGAGAGGATAAAGATAAGTGTTGTTCATTTGAATTCAAATGAATTTGAATTCAAATGCAAAGCAACCATCCTTATCCACTCTTGGCATGAGAAGAGAAGGGCGTGGGCTCTCTTGTGCATGGATAATTTTCATGAGAAACTATTTCTCGTGTGGAAGAACTGGCGCAGAGATTTGTTATCCATTCGAATTCAAACATCTTTTGAATTTGAATGGCCAACCAATCTCATCCTTATCCATTCAAAATGGTGCACAAAGAAGGGGCATGGGATGGCTTCTACATTGGAGAAAATTCATGAGAAGTTGTTTCTCATGAATTCAAATGGGTGCAGATGAGTGAGGTGGCGCAGGGAGAAAAATCAAGGTGGTTTGAAATCCAATTGAACCAACCTTATTTAAAATAGGTTAGACACAATTAGACTAAATTAAACCCAACATAATTAGGCTTAATTAGGCTCAATAAAATTCTAATCAAATCAAAAATTGACTAAGCCCAACCTCTAATTAGATCAGGGACTAAAACACCTTAGCGATTAGGTCAACACTTAACCTAATCGGGTCAAACCCAACTGAATCCAATTCAATTGGACTTGATCCAAAAATAATTACTTAATCAAATTGAGTTAATTAATGATTAAATCACTAATTAAACCTCTCATAAATACTGAGTCCAAATTCGATGGGCAATCGGGTATTAAAGTCCATCGATATGAAATCTTGATCAAAGAGTCCCAAACCAGTGGGACTCTTGACTCCGATACCCAAAATGTGTGGTACTCATGATCAGAGAATCCTGATTCTTGATCACAAAGTCTCAACATATAGGACTCATAGTCCATTGAGTATTAGGACTCTTCATCAGCCATCAGATCAGATAGGAACCTCTAATATGTGTGACCCCGCAGGTTCGAACCTAAGCCGGTAGCAAGGAATCAATTCCTGTACTAATCGAAGTGATCATCTAGCAATGGTACCCGACATCCGGATAGGTCGAATAGTCATAATTGCAACACTCAGAACCTACGTGAATATGGTTACTGTATAATTTATCCCTTTTGACCCTTGTGTATAGGATGACTCAGGGTTAAACTGTCAACCCTGATTAGATCATCCGAATCATGCTCAATTCAAACAGTCCTGTGACTCCTCACTAGGACTACCCTGGCTAAGATTTTGTTAAATTGAAACATGACTGTACACAGCTCCTGAATTGGAGTGGTCAATCCCATCTTGACACACGCACCGACAAGTCAAGTACTTGATTACACCCAGCAGCCTTCCGTCACTAAATTAGAAATTCAGATAGTCCAGTGCCTAAGTATAGTGAGTTGCTTGCAAGTCACCGTGGTGGTCTCAGGTCGGAGGGACAGTTATACCCATATCCCATCAGAACAAATCTTGATAGCAGAAATAGCTCCGGAGTCGGTCACATTCAGTACAGATGTATCCTTATATCTCACCTGTATGCCATACCAGTGTCTCCACACTCCTTGGTTAAGAGGACAACCAACCCATATGGCACACAACGACCTATGCTTGATAAACGTTGTTGTCCTTGGTTAACAACGTATCATTTGATCGCGAACAGGTTTAAGGACTAAATGATAAATCCTCTTTTGTCGAGTCTAAATAGTCCTAAGGACTTCACCACAACATAGGAGTTCATTAGAAGATGAAACAATTTGTGATGAAAGTATCAAAATAATTTTTATTTATTTATAATTTATATACTAATACAAGAAAGAGCACAACCGTCAACAGGCTGATGATTGATTTTGGGATACTATTCCCAACACTAATACCTCCACACTTCTTGATTAAGAGGATAATCAACCCATATGGTACACAACGATCTACACTTGATATCGCTATCATCCTAGTAATAGCGTATCATTTGATCGTGAATAAGTTTAAGGACTATTTTCTTTATTTATATTAGTCATAAGGACTTCATCATAACATATGAATTTATTAAAAAAGATGTACATAATTTTATAATAAAAAAATTAAATAATATTTATTATTGAATAATTCATATATAATTATAAAATGAGTACACCTGTCAACAGGCTGACGATTGACTTTAAGACATAATTCCCAATAAGTTCTTCTCTACTCTAGATCTTTTACTTTTCTTGGTTGCAAATTAGATTCTTTGTCTCTAATCTTTTTTTTATTAGATCTACCAATTTGATTATTATCATTTTAGATTTTAGTTTGTATTCTTGATTTCTAAGAAAAGATGTTTTCAAAATTTGTTGCATCTCTAGATTCAATTATTGTATTATTAGAAATTTCACTTATTTTTAAATTAATTACAAGAAATCTACTTGTATTACTATCTAAGGTATAACCAATGAATATGAAATCAATAGTTTTAGGGTCTATTTTTTTTTTTATTATATGAAATTTTAACTTTAGCTAAGCACCCCCATACTTTAATTATCCTAACTTAGGTTTTTTTTTTCCAAAGTTCATAAGGAGTGTTGTCATTATTTTTAAAAGGAATTCTGTTAGTTATATAACATGCAGAAGTAAGAGCTCCCCCCCATAAATTCTCAAACACACCTAAGCTAAGAATCATTACATTCACTCTATCCATTAAAGTTCTATTTTTTCTTTCAGCTACACCATTTGATTGGAGAGAGTAGGGGGCAGTTACCTCATGAATGATGCTATGATCTTGACAATATTGAGTCATATCATTAGTGGTATACTCTCCTCCTCTATCAAATCTTAAGATTTTAATTTTTCTTTCTTATTGCTTTTCAGCTTCAAATTTAAATATTTTAAATTTTTTAAATACTTCATCTTTTATTTTATGTATGTGCACATAACAATATTTAAAGTAGTCATCTATAAATATTACAAGATATTTATTACCACCTCGAGATACTCTTTTCAAGTCACACACATCATTGTGAATTAATTCTAAGATATCACTATCTCGATCAATAGATTTAAAAGATTTTTTAGGTATTTTTGCTTGAACACAAATTTCACATTTATTATTAAAATATTATATTTTGAAATTAAATTCAAATGCATTAGTCTTTTAATGGAATGTAGATTTACATGTCCAAGCCTACTATGCCAAATATTAGAAGTTTTAATATTTAAAATTTGAGAGTTATTATTAACAAATGAAGCAGACACACTAAGTTTGAACAATCCATCAGATAGAAATTCTTTTCCAACAAAAGCAATATCTCTAGTGATTATAGCTTTATTACATTTAAAGACAAGTCTATAGCCTTGCTACACTAAAAAAGAATCACTAATTAGGTTCCTTCAAATCTTGAGAATATAATGGACATTATGCAGAGTTAAGGTTTTCCCAGATATGAGTTTTAAATTAACACGATCAACTTCAAGAACACATGCCAATGAATCATTCTCCATCATTATAGCTCCTCCACCTGAGACTTAATAAGTGGAAAACCATAAGCGAACATAAAATGCATGAATGTTAGCTCCTGTATTTATCCACCAATCATTTATTTCAACAATCATGTTCACCTCAGGAGTGAAAAGAACAAACTTGAAAACTATCTCACAGGAGCCAGCCCCAAAATTCACCATATTGACTTGAGGACGACGGACGATCGGACTACTCTTCATAGGTACAGGGGGAGCAAACTACTTATAAAAATAATGTTGGAATTTTAATGTTGGGCATGCATGTATGTTCAAAAAAAATTTTTCAAAATATCACATCGAAATAGAAGATTAAAATACCTTTTAATCTACATCATGCATGTATAAAATATAAACCACTGGATCTACTTCATATGCTGAAATTGAACATATGCTAAAATTGAATATGTGATCGAATCACATACCTGTTTCATAATTTTTTTCTTCAAATCTGGATCTGAAAGAGAAAAGACTTTCACTTAATTGTGCAAGTGTCCAACCTCTACGGATATCCACTCAGTATCAATCTAGAATAATTCTCTTTAATATTAATTTTTTTCTCTAAGAAAAATCAGCCTGTGAATCTGAACGAAGTCTGGATTGCAATCAACTCTTTGATCTTTTCCTTGATCTTTTTCTTCTCTTCTTCTCTTGCTTTTACTTTACTATATTATAAAGCAATCAGAGAGTAGAAACCAACAAACAAGAAGAATGCCCAAACCCCTTTGGGTGTGAAGGATGAAGGACGTCCAATATGGTGGACGTTGGAACTCCAAGGGAGCAGAGGGAGAAGAGAAAAGGAGGCGTGGGCTCTTCAAGAGGGGGCATGGGGCAGCTGGTTGAAGTGCCTAGGGATCTTAGAGGAGGTCCCTTCAAATAGGCATAAGGTTTGAATTCTATTCAAAATTAAACAAGCACTTAATACAATTCCTACTTGTATTAGGTTTTCTTATAACTTAAGTTATTTGACTTCCTTTAGGAAACCTATTAGGCGCCAACAATTGGAGCCCTTGCACCTACAAAATCATACCCCCTTTTGCACCCAAGGGATGCCCCATAAAGAATCCACATGCCCTCTAATAGGTGGAGTTGTCCAACTTAATTAAATCAAGTGATACCCAATCAAAACTATCAAGAAAATTAATTAAGGACTTGCATCCTTAATTCTTTTGATCCAAAACCTTAGATGCCCAACAATTGGAGCCCAATGAATCTAATTTATTTAAATATTAACATATAATTTAATTTAAATTAATCATATCAAATAAAAAATTCAAACATAAAAAAATTGGATTCAACCATATGCTAGCAAGATTACCCTGAATCCAATAGGATTTCTCTAAACCCAATTGAGACTTCATAAGCCTAATTGTTTATTGCAGATCTAATTTCTTTGTTGTGTGACCCCATATGTTCAATTCAATCTAGTAGTGAGATATACAATAATCTCTATCATAGTATCATTAAAACTTTTTCAATGGATCGAAATAATTGTACTCTAACTTATCAAGGGTTGTCGATCTTGAGCAATCCTAATGAGCTCTCACAATCCATCAGTGACACCTAGCGGGCAACTCAATAGAACTGAAAAAAACCTCAAGGTGTAGTTAATATGTAATTCAGTCCTTCTATCAGGAGTCCTAACTAGATGACAGGTCATGGATAAATCATCAAACCTCATCATCAGTCATATGATAAATTTGATCAGCTCAAGTCCAATTATGATCTTTATAAAAATTTTTTCGATCAATCACACTGCTGTGGCCACAGACTCTCAGACTTAGCCTCTCAAATTTCATAGGACTACTCCTTTCTATCAAGATTGATAGATTCCATCTTGATGCATACCCTACTCCTACAGTGGACTAACTATCGCCAACATCCACTATAAGGGCTCATTGAGATCATGTTTATGTGTCAGTCAAACTCCACAGCCTCACGGTGAGTAGTCATACCATCTCAGATCAAAAGATTATTCACATAACTATAGCATCAAGACAATCACTGAAGATCAAGTAGAAATCCAAGTGATCTCTCATATGGTCATGCTCAGTAGTTATTGTTCTCTAACAACTACTCGCACTTATCGCTCAATGACTCTACACTATAAACTAGAGACTCATCTACTTCAAAAAAAGTGATCTGTGCATCGATCTATCTGAATCGATCACCATCCTAATGATGATACTATGATCTGAAGGAACCAGATTTAGGGTTTCAGGGTTAGTTCTTAAATTTTTTTCAAAATCAGACAGCAGAAGACTAAAATAAATTAAAATTTATCTTATAAAACTAGAGAATCTCTAGATCTAAGATCCTATTACATGATTATTATATGATATTAAATTAAAAATTAAAATATAAAGAGCAAGAACTACATGTTGATCGTATCAACATGTTTCTATACTATATCTAATGTATGTAAAATATAATAGATCAGATCTATTACCTTGCAAGTTAGACATTCTAACTTTGCTGATCCAGGTTTGAGGATGATGTTGCAAGCCGCACACATGCCTAGCCTCTAGGAGTCATTCACACGAGCCCACGAATCACGATCAAAAGTCTGATCCAAAAAATCAGCACAGTATGCTAGTACTGTGCTGATCCTTCTTCGATGGTCGATCAAATGCCTCCTTCTTAATTTGGACTCTTTCAAAGCTGAAAAGCAGGAGAAAAAGTTTTAGATAAGAAATCTAAAAAAACTTACAGATGGAGGAAGGGAAGAGATAAACCCAGCAACTCTAGAAGAAGATCCTCTTCTTCTTCTCTTTGCTCTAACCCAGACACCTAGTTTTGTGTCTACTAGATCTCCATGCCCCAAGACTCTTTCTCCTTGATTTTTAGATTCCCCAAAGGTCTCTCAATGCTCTATGGTCCACAAAAATTTCATGAAGAAATTCATTTTAAATAGAGAGATATGAAGAGTCTTTGTCTAGATCAAATACGTAGTCAAGGATTATCCAAACAAGGCAAGACAAGGGGTGCCCAACTCTTGGGCATCCCCTCCTTTTTCTACCATGGACCACTAGCAAAGGGTGCATATTATGTGCCATAAAAGTCACAAAAATTTAAAAAAAATCTGAATAAAATCAGTACCATAAGGAAAGAGTTTTGATTTTCTAAAACTCTATCTCATAGAATTTGAAATCCAAACTAATTCCTACTTTGACTTGGTCCACAACCACATTCCATGTAAGAGAGAAAGAGAGAAAAGTTTTGGGCATACGTGAAGACCTGGAAGAGAGGGTTTTGTTACACAAAATAAGAGAGAGTGGGCATGGGATAAGAGAGAGTGGGCGTGGGGGGCTAAGGTGGCACAAGGTGGAATCCTAGTCTTACTAGGATTCAATCTATGACTTGTTCAAATTTGGTTTCTCAAACTAAAGCAAACCAAAACCAAATCAACCCAATTAAAATAGATCTTAACCCAATTAAGAATCTAATTTAATCAGATTAAATTAATTTAAATCTAATTTAATTTTTTAATCAAATTAAAAATTAGGTTGACCCAAGTCTTATTTGAACTAGGACTAGATTTTTCTTGCACTTAGCTTATCCAATAAACCAATTGGATTTGATCCAATCAAGCCCAAATCAAATATAATTAAATTATTTTTAATTAGACTTAATCTCAACCCTTTGGCTCAATCAAATTAAGCCAATTAACAATCGAATTGTTAATCGATCCTCCTGTAACACTTGCACTAGGTTAAATATCAATCGTATTGATCGTTTAACTCTAAAATGATTCTTAATCGTTGATCAACCATCCGATTGGATCATGAACTCTAATGTGTGTGACATCATAGGTTCGAATCTAAGTTGATAGCACAAGAATAAATTTTTGCACCAATCGAAGTGACCATCTAGCAATGATATCCGACGGTCGGATAGGTCGAATGTGTAAAACAACATCCTTAGAACCCATGCAGATATAGTTTCTATATAATTCATCTTCTTGACCAAAATGATCATAGGACACCTTAGAGTTCAACTGTCAACTCTGATCAGGTTGTCACATTGTATTTCAAAATATCAAATCCATCTGATGGATTATCCTGGCCAAGGTTTTGCTAAATTGAAATACAGTGACTCATTCTTCTCCAACTCTTGGAGTGGTCAAATCCCATCTCGATCACACTCTGACTTTGCAAGTACTTGACTGTGCCCAGAAGCCTTCCATCACTGAATTAGAAATTCAGTTAGTCTAGTACCAAAGCACAGTGAGTTGCTTGCAAGTCACTGAGACGATCTCAGGTCTAAGGGATACTTATACCTATATCCCATCAGAGACATTCTCGATAGCAGAATGCTCTGGAGTTGGTCACGTTCAATGAGATGTACCCATACATCTCACCTGTATGCCATACTAGTATCTCCACACTCCTTGGTTAAGAGGACAACCAACCCATATGGCCTACAATGACCTATGCTCGATAGAAGCTGTCACCCTTATTAATAGCCTATCATTTGATCGTGAACAGTTTTAAGGACTAATCGATAAATTCTCTCTTTATCAAATCTAAATAGTCCTAAGGACTTCATCATAACAATGAAGTTCATTAGAAGATGAAAACTTATGATGAAAATATCAAAAATATATTTTATTTATTAACAAATCAATTACAATACTAGGTTGCTCAACCGTCAATAGATTGATGATTAGCTTTTGGGACATATTTCTCAACAACTCTCACTTATCCTAAAGCCACTTGACACAGTATCTAATATCCATCTTCAACTTGTGGTTGTCGAACTCCTTTATTGTCAGGGCTTTAGTGAAGGGGTCGGTCAGGTTTTCCTTTCCATCGATCTTCTGAAGGTCGACGTCACCTCGATCCACGATCTTCCAGACCATGCGAAAGCAGCGCAAAATATGCTTCGTCTGTTGGTGTGCTTTGGGTTCCTTCGCCTGAGCTATGGAACCAGTGCTGTCGCAGTAGAGCAGAACCGGACCATCGAGGGAGGGTGCTACTCCGAGCTCAATGATGAATTTCCTCAGCCACACAGCTTCCTTCGCGGCATCCGATGCTGCGATGTACTCTGCCTCACAAATAGAGTCTGCCACAGTATGCTGCTTGGAACTCTTCCAGCAGATGGCTCCACCATTCAGAGTAAAGATATAACTCGACACACTTCTACTGTCATCATGGTCGGATTGAAAGCTGGAGTCTGTGAACCCCACAAGTTTCAGATCTGACTCGTCATAAACCAACCATTGGTCCTTAGTATTTCTTAAATATTTAAGGATGGCTTTAACCACTTTTCAGGGTTTTCTCTAGGATCAGATTGGTATCTACTCACTACTCGTAGTGAGTATACCATATCTGACCTTGTACATATCATGGCATACATGATAGATCCCACGATCGAAGCATATGGGACTCTACTCATATGCTCTCTCTCTTCAGGAGTTATCGGACAATCCTTCTTAGAGAGAGAAATTTTATGGCCTATCGATAGATAGCCCTTCTTGAAATTCTCCATGCTGAACCTCTTCAGCACAGTGTTTATGTACGTGGACTGGGATAACCCAAGCATCCTTTTAGATCTATCCCTATAGATCTTCATCCCTAAAATGTAGGATGCTTCACCCAAGTCCTTCATGGAGAATTATGATGACAACCAAACTTTTATTCTCTATAGTGTGGGGATGTCATTTTCGATTAAGAGAATATCATCCACGTACAGGATAAGAATACCACAACTAGACCATTTGCCCATTTATAGATGTAGGGCTCTTCTCTATTCTTAACAAAGCCATACATTTTGATCACTTTATCAAAATGCATGTTCCAACTCCGAGAATCTTGCTTCAATCCATAAATGAATCTCTAAAGCTTGCACACCTTGGACTCATCTATGGATGTAAACTCCTCAAGTTGTATCATATACACCTCTTCAATCAGCTCTCCATTCAGGAAAGCTATCTTTACATCCATCTGCTAGATTTTATAATCTAGATAGACAGCTATTGCAAGCATTATCTGAATGGATTTGAGTATTGCCATAGGGGAGAACGTCTCGTCATAGTCAATACCATAATGTTGACGATATCCCTTGGCAACCAGATGGGCTTTATAGGTCTCCACCTTTCCGTCTGTGCCCCTCTTCCTTTTGAAGACCCATTTACACCCAATGGGTTTAATCCCTTTAGGTGGGTCAACCAATGTCCATACATCGTTGACCTTCATGGACTCCATTTCAGATTTCATAACTTCAAGCCATTTCTCAGAATCAGATCTATGCATTGCATCCATATAGGTGATCGGATCCTCATCATTCTCATCGAGTTCGATGGGATCACCGTTCCAGATCAAAAAATCATAGTATCTGTCCGACTGACGCAGTACTCTATCGGATCCCCTTAATGGTGCAGGTACATTGGGCTATGGATCTGATCTAATCAAATCTGACTCAGGTTCAGCTATTGGTGTCGGTCTTTGTACCTATTGAACTTCATCAAGTTCAACCTTAGAGGCAACTATTCCTTCACCAAGAAACTCTTTTTCTAAAAAGGTTGTCTTAAGGCTGACGAACACCTTTTGTTCATCAGCATGGTAGAAAAAATATCCTTTGATCTCTTTGGGGTACCCTATGAATGTGCATTTGTCAGACTTAGGTCCTAGTTTATTTGTAACTAACTGTTTGATATAGGTCAGGCACCCCTAGACCCTAAGGTATGAAAGTGCTGGCTTACGTTCTGTTATATCTCATATGGAGTCTTAATTATAGACTTACTTGAAACCTTATTTAATAAATAACAGGTCGATTCGAGTGCATATCCCCAGAAGGATATCAGCAAGCTGGCAAAACCCCTCATGGATCGGACCATATCTAACAGAGTCCAATTTCTCCTTTTAGATACACCATTATGCTGTGGTGTTCCTAGAGGAGTCCATTGGGAGAGAATCTCATTCTCTCCTAGATATGTAAGAAACTCATCAGAAAGATATTCCCTTCCTTGGTCAGATCGAAGAGTTTTAATACTCTTCCCAATTTATTTTTCTACTTCATTTAGGAATCATTTGAACATTTCAAATGAATCCGACTTATATTTCATCAGATAGACATATCCATATCTGGATAGATCATCCATGAAAGTGATGAAGTAGAAATATCCACCTCTAGCACTTGTGCTCATGGGCCCGCATACATCAGTATATACTAGGCCCAAGAGCTCAGTAGCTCTCTCACCTTTTCCAGTAAAAGGTGACTTGATCATTTTATCAAGAAGACAGGATTCACAGATTGAAAGTGATTCACAATCACTGACTTCGAGAATTTCTCTTGAGTCTACCTGTTTATTCTGTTCTTATTTATATGATCTAGCCTACAGTACCATAAGTAGATATCTGATACACTATCTAATCTAGGGTGCTTGCCAGTGGAATAGACTATGTTAACAGGTTGTGATAACATATACACACCATTGTTCAAATGTCCATAAAAAATAGTAACACCATTCATAATGATATTACAAACTTATTTCTTTATTGAAATTTCATAATCATTTTTGGCCAGAAGGCCTACAAAATGACATTTAAAAAGAAATTGAGACAAAAATGACAATCATTTAGAACAATGGTATGGGACTCAAATACAAGTTTCAGGATTCCTAATGCTAGAACTGGAACTAATCTTCCATCTCTAACGTTCAGGAACCTCTCACATCACTCGAATCTCTTACTGACCTGCAACCCCTGCAATGAATTGCAAATATGGTAAGGGCTACCGATATTGTTGCTCCTAGATTGATTTTGATGATTACAAAGCAGATTGAAGGGATACAAATAATTTTAAAATAAAAAGTCCTTATGCTCTTCAAGGGCAAAATCATAATTTCACTAAAATCCTGATTTGATAGTATCATTTGATAGAACAAATGATTTATAAACTATTGGTGAAAATTTCATTGTATTTGGACTTATATTTTTGAAGTTATGAAGGTTTGAAGTGCATGAGTCGACTCATGAGTCAACTCATGGCACTGTGAGCTGATTGGCACGCAAAAAAATTCCCATGGCACGCTGGATTTTTGACTTGGCACGACCTGTGAGTCGACTCATGAGTCGACCCACAAGGCATGAGTCGACTCATGAGTCGACCTCTGCTGATTTGAGCCGAAAAATCCAGAAATCAGACCTTCTGGTCTGTGCAATAGAAGTCGACTCATGAGTCGACTCCTGATGCATGAGTCGACTCATGAGTCGACCCCTACGATGGAAAATATCAGCAACGGCTATTTTTTTGCCCATTTTAATTGCCATTTATGCTTCCTAAAATTGCTCTAACGGCTCTTTATCTACCTAAATTATTTTCTCTTGCTTCTAATGCTACAAAATGCTTAAAATGGTGAAAGAAATTGCAGATTAAATAGCGGATCAAACGTGAAATCAAAAACGAGAAGAACAGAAGAGAGGATCCAAAATCTGCACGAAAAAGCCTGAGATCAACGAAAAATCCAAAAAGAAAAAGAGAGAGGATCCACAATATACCAGAGAGAGTGTGAAAGAGAAAAGTAAGAGCTTTCAAGGAGAGAATTCTTCACGCCTATTGTTTCAACCTTGATCTAGAGATCGTTCAAAGCTTTCAAGAGATCTTCAATCAACAATCAACCTCTTCTCAAGCATTCAAGCATTCATCCACTTTGAGAAAATCCGAAAAAGGGGTTCTTCATTTGAGTAAAGCTTTTATTGTTATATTCGCTCATTTAAGGAGCTGTTATTGTATTAATCTGTGCTCAAAATTTTCTAACTCTTTGTGAGTTTTTGTTCTTGTTTTTGGAGGATTTCCAAAATAAGGAAAGGCTGATCCGAACCTGAAATCGGAGTGTTTTGGGTTTACTTGTACCCGGAAATAAGTGATCTAGCTTGGGATAGCTAGTGTCGGAGTTTCCGACTTTTGTATTCGGGTTGAATACAAAGGATAGTGGATTGAAATTCCCAAGTAGGATCTTGGGGAGTGGATGTAGGTGCAAGGTCAGCACCGAACCACTATAAATCTTGTGTTTGTGGTGTGCTTTATCGCTTCACTTTATTTCTTTATTATATTCTTGCATTCCTGCTTTAGGTAATTAATATTGAATTAAAGTCTTTGTTTTGTTCTTCATAAGTAATCTGTTGGGCTTAAAATTTTTTAGAAACCCAATTCACCCCCCCCCTCTTGGGTTGCATAGCTGGGCAACAAGTGGTATCAGAGCCGGTGCTCTAGCCCTTCTTTGATCTAATAATCAAAGAGCCAAAGATCTATGGCAACCCATGTTGGTACTTCTCTAGCCGAGGGGCAATCAACAAACCGACCTCCACTTTTCAATGGGTCTAATTACACCTATTGGAAAGCTCGGATGAAGATTTTCATACAAGCACTCGACTATGATATGTGGAGTATCATAGTGAATGGTCCTCACACACCCACCAAGATTATAGATGGTGAGGAATCAACCAAACCCGAGAAAGAATGGGATGAGGTTGACAAGAAATTGGCACAATTAAATGCCAAAGCCATGAATGTTCTTTATTGTGCACTAGATGCAAGTGAATTTAATCGCATTTCTACTTGTGCATCTGCTAAAGAAATATGGAATAGGTTAGAAGTAACCCATGAGGGAACAAATCAAGTAAAAGAGTCTAAAATAAACATGCTTGTACATAAATATGAATTGTTCAAAATAGAGCATGATGAGTCCATAACTGCTATGTTTACTCGTTTTACTGATATAATCAATGGTTTAAAGAGTCTTGGCAAATCTTATACTAACAGTGAACTTGTAAGGAAGATTCTCAGGTCACTGCCAAGAACTTGGGAAGCCAAGGTGACTGCCATCCAAGAAGCAAAGGACTTGAACACTCTACCTCTAGAAGAGCTTCTTGGATCCTTGATGACTCATGAACTTAGCATAAAGCAACATCAAGAGGATGAAGTCAAAAAGAAAAGAACCATTGCCCTCAAATCCACAACTTCGCCTGATTATGAAACGGATGACTCTGAAGATGAAGATCAGGATGAAGAGATGGCTCTCATCACCCGAAAATTTAAAAAGTTTCTAAGAAAAAGGAAACAGGGGATGAGAAAGAAATTCACAAAAGGGGATCAAAGCAAAGAAAAGGAGAAAGATCAACCCCCTATATGCTACGAGTGCAAGAAGCCAGGACATTTCAGATCCGAATGTCCACAATTGAAGAAAGGTCCAAAGAAGTTCAAAAAGAAGGCAATGATGGCGACCTGGAGTGCGAGTGATGACTCAAGCTCCGATGAGGAAACCTCAACAGAACAAGCCAACCTGTGCCTGATGGCACACGAAAATGAGGTAACTTCTGAATCCACTAGTGAATTTACTTTTGAAGAATTGCATGAAGCTCTCTATGATTCAATTGAGGAATTAAAGAAACTAGGGAAGAAAAACAAAGAGCTGAAATTGAAAAATTAGTCCTTAGTGAAACAAGCTGAAAATCCTTCAATTGAAAAATTCACCTTGATTCAAGAAAATCAAAACTTAAAGGATGAAATGAACAAGCTGAAATCTATAGTAGATAAGTTCACCTTAAGTTCAAACAAACTAAATATGATCCTTGAAAATCAGAAAGCTATATATGATAAGGCTGGACTTGGTTATAAACCCCTGAAGAAACAAAAATTTCTGAAGGATATTTATGTAAATTATTCAAGTAACAAGTCTACAAATATTACTTGTTTTAAATGTGGAAGAATAGGACATAAATCATACACATGTCTTATTAACAAATATGCAAACACAAAGAAAATATGGGTTCCAAAAGGAACCATTCTGACTAACCTGAAAGGACCCAAGAAAGCTTGGGTACCTAAGACAGAAACTTGACCTTTGCTTGCAGGTGTGTCTAGCATCCCAAGAAGGAAACAGGAAATGGTATCTTGACAGCGGATGCTCGAGACACATGACTGGTGATGAATCACAATTCATCACGCTTGATACTAAGGATGGAGGGATGGTCACCTTTGGAGATAATGGCAAAGGAAAGATCATCGGGATAGGTAACATTGGTATCACTCCCTCCAAATACATTGAGAATGTTTTATTAGTTAAAGGTTTAAAGCATAACTTACTTAGCATTAGTCAATTCTGTGATAAAGGGTATAAAGTAAGTTTTGAATCATCTGTTTGCATTGTGACGAGTCCTATTAATGATGGCATTAAATTTATAGGACATAGGCATGGCAATGTTTATATGGTAGACTTGAATGATTTAACTAAATTAGACATGCAATGCCTAGTTTCCTTAAATGCTAAAATAAATGAGACTAGTTGGCTGTGGCATCGTAGACTTGCACACATTAGCATGCATTCTCTCTCAAAATTAATTAAAAAGGATTTAGTTCTCGGTTTGCCAAAACTAAATTTTGAAAAGGATAGAATTTGTGATGCATGCCAATTAGGTAAACAAACTAGAGTATCATTTAAATCCAAAAATACTGTTTCAACTTCTAGACCTTTAGAGCTCTTACATATGGATTTATTTGGACCAACTAGAACCACTAGTCTAGGAGGAAAACGATATGGATTTGTAATAATAGATGATTACTCTCGTTTTACTTGGGTTTTCTTTTTAGCTCACAAAAATGAAATTTTTCAAATTTTCACTAAATTTCATCGAAAAGTCACTAATGAAAAAGGGTTTTCAATTCAAAATATTAGAAGTGATCATGGAACAGAATTTGAAAATCATGACTTTGAAAATTTTTGTGATGAAAATGGAATTGACCATAACTTCTCTGCTCCTAGGACACCCCAACAGAATGGGGTAGTTGAAAGGAAAAACAGAACCTTAGAAGAAATGGCCCGTACCATGCTTTGTGAAAGCAACCTTCCAAGATATTTTTGGGCAGAAGCTATTAACACAGCATGTTACATTTTAAATCGTGCTTTAATTAGACAATTTTTAAAGAAAACCCCCTATGAACTTTGGAAAGGAAGAAAATCAAATATTGCATATTTTCATATTTTTGGTTGCCGATGTTTTGTATTAAATAATGGCAAAGAAAAACTTGGTAAATTTGATGCAAAATCAGATGAAGCAATCTTTCTAGGTTACTCCTCCACTAGTAAAACATTTAGAGTGTTCAACAAAAGAACTTTAGTAGTTGAGGAGTCCATACATGTTGTCTTTGATGAATCTAACGATCTTCCTTCAAGGAAGAATGAGGGTGTTGATGATGCAGATCCACTAATAGAAGGTATAAAGGAGATCACTCTGAAAGATTCAGCAACTCCAGAAGACAAGGATCAAGAAGACGAACAAAATGAAAGAGGTGAAGAAATTCAAGAACAACCTCAAGGTACAAATGACCTACCCAAGGAATGGAGGTATGTTCACAACCACCCTAAGGAGTTAATTATCGGTGATCCTATGCATGGGGTAAAAACACGCTCTTCACTTAGAGATGTACTTAATCATTGTGCTTTTGTATCTCAACTTGAACCTAAAACTTTTGAAGAAGCTGAAAATGATCATAACTGGATTAATGCTATGCAAGAAGAACTTAATCAATTTGAAAGAAATAATGTTTGGACCTTAGTGACAAGACCTAAAGATTATTCAATAATTGGCACAAAATGGGTCTTTAGAAATAAATTAGATGAGCATGGAAATGTAATTAGAAATAAAGCAAGACTGGTTGCTAAGGGATATAATCAAGAAGAAGGAATTGATTTTGATGAAACCTTTGCACCTGTTGCTAGATTAGAAGCCATTAGACTTCTACTTGCTTATGCTTGCTTTATGAAATTCAAACTATTTCAAATGGATGTTAAAAGTGCATTTTTAAATGGATATATTTCTGAAGAAGTATATGTAGAACAACCCCCTGGATTTGAAAATCATGCTTTTCCCAATCATGTCTTTAGATTAAATAAAGCTTTATATGGTCTAAAACAAGCACCTAGAGCATGGTATGAAAGGCTAAGCAAATTTCTACTAAATAATGGTTTCTCAAGAGGCAATGTAGATACAACCCTATTTATTAAAAGAAACCAAAATGATATGCTAATTATACAAATTTATGTTGATGACATAATTTTTGGGTCTACTAATGAATCCCTTTGTCAAGACTTTGCTAAGCTTATGCAGGGAGAGTTCGAGATGAGCATGATGGGAGAACTCACCTTCTTCCTCGGACTCCAAATCAAACAATCAAAAGAGGGAATCTCCATCACCCAAAGCAAGTACACCAAGGAACTACTCAAAAGATTTGGAATGGAGAACTGCAAACCAATTGGCACACCAATGAGTCCCTCAAGTAAGCTTGACAAGGATGATGAAGGTAAAAGCGTAGACTTAAAATACTATAGAGGTATGATTGGCTCATTATTATATCTAACTGCAAGTAGGCCTGATATCATGTTTAGTGTTTGCTTATGTGCTAGATATCAATCTAATCCTAAGGAATCTCATTTGAATGCTGTTAAAAGAATCCTTAGATACTTAAATGGTACACAAACTATAGGGTTATGGTACTCTAAGGACTCACAAATTAATTTGTTAGGATATTCAGATGCTGATTTTGCTGGATGTAAATTAGATAGAAAAAGCACAAGTGGAACTTGCCAATTTCTTGGAGTTAACCTAATCTCATGGTTTAGCAAGAAACAAAATTCGGTGGCACTGTCTACGGCTGAGGCCGAATACATTGCAGCCGGAAGTTGTTGTGCTCAAATCTTGTGGATTAAGCAACAACTCGAAGATTTTGGAATCAAACTTAATGAAACACCAATAAAATGTGATAATACAAGTGCCATAAATCTATCTAAAAATCCAATACAACACTCAAGATCCAAACATATTGAAATAAGACATCATTTTATAAGAGAACATGTTCAAAACAAAAATATAATTCTTGAATATGTTTGCACTGAAAATCAATTAGCCGATATCTTTACAAAGGCCCTTAGTGAGGATAGATTCTGTGAAATTAGGAGAAATCTAGGAATTCTAGATCCATTTGCCTAAAATTTCTCAATTTTCAAAGAATTGATTAGAGCTCAATTTTCAACATCCATCCTGGTCCCAAAAGCTCAGAGTTATCACTCTAAAAACTTATCATTGAGCAAAATTCCTTCTCCCAAAATTTGAATTTTTCTGGAATTTATTTGATTTTTCCTGAATTTCTGAACTTCATGAGTCGACCCCCATGAGTCGACTCAATGGCAAACTTGTAAATCCCACAAACTTTCCACGGGCTCATTGTTTTTAAACGGGAACCCTGTTTGTGAGACGACTCATCTTCTCATCGTCTTCCTTCCGAAAGCCGTTCTTTCCAACTCTTTTTTGCTCCAAATCCAAGGATTTATCTCGAGGCAATTCTCCCTCCTACTCTCCACCAAAAATCGCCTCCTTGGAAAAGAGATTTCTCGTGCTTTCTCGCATTGCTTGGCGCGGTTGGAACGTGCCCTAGCACTTCACCGAACTTCCAAAATCCACTTCTTTTCTCCACTAAAATTCCTCTTTACTCTCTTGTGATCCCTCCTCCTCTCAATTCAAGTCTTCTTGTCTGCTACTTTATTGGATATGGCTCCAAAGATGAAACTTCCCCAAAGAAGGAAATCAATCCGTGAGCCTGAGGAAATTGTCCGAAAGAAAAGGCATGTTCAGTCTTCCAGTGTTCCCACTCCAGTTTCAGTACCTGCTCAAGGTCCCTCTCAATCCTCCATAAGCCCCAGTGTAAATCCTCTTTCTGATAGAAAAGTAGAAATCGGGAAAAATATAGATTTTGGTTCTTTGAGAAAGAAGGCTTTACTTTTGCTACCAAGATCAAAAATCAAGGATGGGAACTCTACTGCTCCCTTAAGGAAGTCACCTATGTTGATCTAGTTAGAGAGTTCTACCAGAACCTACATTATGGAAACGGATCAGTGACTTCAACAGTCAAGGGGATTGACATATGCTTGGATTCTAGGATATTGGGAGATATACTTCAGTTGCCTAGTGAAGGATACTCATATATGGAACTCCCAATTAAAGAAGAAGGGATCAGAATTATCTTAGGAGAAGCTTTTTCAGGAAGTTTAAACAAATTGGAAGCAAAGCTATTATCCATTGAGATGAGGGTCCTGCATCAGATTGTAACAAAACTCTTCTTTCCTAGGAGTGGTAGGCATGATCTACTATCTGGCAGAGATGTATGTGTCATGTTTCATATCATCACTCAGACCCCCCTAAACCTCCCTGCACTTATGATAGAGGCCATGAGAGAAACTTTGAACAGATCCAAGGCACACTTGCCTTATGGTATGGCCCTTACTAGAGTATTTAGGAGGTTTGGAGTTAGCTGTGAGGGGGAGACACCTACCAAGCTCTCACATGTGGACACTTTCAACCAACACAGCCTGCACCGAATGGGAATTACAAAGACTGTTGGTGGTTGGATCAAGGGCTCTGAAGAAAGAACTGAGGATAGAGCTGAAACAAGAGCTGAAGACAGAACTGAAGGCAGAGTAGAAGAAGAAGGTCCATCTTCTCCTGTACATGACTTCAGGGCAGCATCACCAGATACCCAGTTCATTCCTGATACTGAGGCTGGCCCTTCTGAGTTTACTAGGATGCCCACACCAGTGTATCAGCCAGAGAGCAGAGCACCTCATTCAGAGTTCAGACTGGCTGACGATCAGATCGAGCATATATCACAGCGTGTGGCTTCTTTGCTGTCTAGCCAGTGGGGTAGTACTTCTTTTGCACCTGGAGCTACCTCTTCTGATCAGACCATTACTCCCCACATCTCCACTGTGTTTCAGATGATTTCAGATCAGTCCATCAGGATACAGCAGCTTGAGGACACAGTCTGGAGACTTACTGGCAGAGTTCTTGACTTGCAGGGGCAAGTCCTTGCTTTGGCCCATCCCAAGCCACAGGAGTCAACTATTGAGGTCACAGACCTCACTGCAGAGGCTGGCAGGCTCAGAGGAGCACTAGAAGGTGGATATGAATTGCTGAGGAAAGAGATCCGAGGATCGAGTGAGCATGCTACCACCCAGTTCACTGCTCTACTTCAATCTGTTTCCAGAGCACTGAACGTACTTGATTCTATCAGACTCATGGTATCAGCCCTAGCATCTCAGCGTTCTCAGCCACCCAGTTCATCTCGTTCTCCTGCTCGTGCCAGAGGCAGACGGGGTAGAGGACGCACTTCTGATCCATCATCTCCTCACCCTATATCTGATGACTCCGATCATTGACTTATCTTGATCTTTACTAGATCCTAGGTGTTAGTGTCTTGTTCTAGGATCTATACCTTGGGGCCATGTATTGACAATTAGCTGGTTGAATTTTATTTTTAAGAACTATGTATTGAAACAATTATGATATTAAAGGAATCATCTTTTACCTATATTTCTACCTCTTTGTAATGATATCGATCATATTTTGGTTATATATTTTCTTCTTGTTGAAATATTGTCTTCTCCTTGTTGTTGTTTGTTGTTGATAATTGCTATATTAAGGGGGAGCAAACATCTGTGAAAAACTCTAAAGGGGAAGAAATTAAAGAATGTTTCAGAAAAAGGAAGAGTTAACTATGTTTGATGATGTCAAAAAGGGGGAGAAATTAAACAAAAACAAAAATTGAAATTAAACAAAAAAAAGCAAAACCCTAAATTATGAGAAAAAGGGGGAGAAATTAAACAAAAACAAAGATTGGAAGATTAAACCAAACTGGAGAAATTAAACAAAAACAAGAATTGAAAGATTAAACCAAACTTGAGAAATTAAACAAAAATTGGAAGATTAAAAAAAAATATTGGGAAACAAATATTGGAGAAATTAAACAAAACTTTGAGAAATTTGGTATCGAAATTTGGTATCAGACAGAACTTAAACAAAAAGCCATCCATCAAAAGCAAAATCATAAGTACAATGCAAATAAGTATTTTTTTTATATGCTCTGATATATTTCAAAATTCAAACTTGCTCTGATACATCTTTTGAAATTTTATTTACCTTGATACAACTTAAGAAATTTGATTTACTCTGATACACCCTAAAATTTCTTTTAACTTGCTCTGATACATGATAAAATTTGATCTGATACAGTGTGAAAGTTTCTCTGATATATTATAACATCTGCTCTGATACAGTGTTAAATTTTCTCTGATATATTATAAATTTACTCTGATACATTATAAAATCTTTTCTGATATCATTGTAAAAATTATTTTTCTTGCTCTGATACATTGCAAAATTTATTTATCTTCTCTTGCTCTGATATATCTTAAACTCAAAATGATCTAATACCCTTTTCAAATCTTTAAGAAAATGGACAAACTATTTTTGCATTTATATTACATGCCAAAAGAATCATACTCTTTTCAAGCATATACACCTATAATGGATTCTTTTGAAATTAATGCATTAACATAAATATTTTTGTTCAAATATTTTGTCATCATCAAAAAGGGGGAGATTGTTGCTCCTAGATTGATTTTGATGATTACAAAGCAGATTGAAGGGATACAAATAATTTTAAAATGAAAAAGTCCTTATGCTCTTCAAGGGAAAATCGTAATTTCACTAAAATCCTGATTTGATAGTATCATTTGATAGAACAAATGATTTGTAAACTATTGGTGAAAATTTCATTGTATTTGGACTTATATTTTTGAAGTTATGAAGGTTTGAAGTGCATGAGTCGACTCATGAGTCAACTCATGGCACTGTGAGCTGATTGGCACGCAAAAAAATTCCCATGGCACGCTGGATTTTTGACTTGGCACGACCTGTGAGTCGACTCATGAGTCGACCCACAAGGCATGAGTCGACTCATGAGTCGACCTCTGCTGATTTGAGCCAAAAAATCCAGAAATCAGACCTTCTGGTCTGTGCAACAGAAGTCGACTCATGAGTCGACTCCTGATGCATGAGTCGACTCATGAGTCGACCCCTGCGACGGAAAATATCAGCAACGGCTATTTTTTTGCCCATTTTAATTGCCATTTATGCTTCCTAAAATTGCTCTAACGGCTCTTTATCTACCTAAATTGTTTTCTCTTGCTTCTAATGCTACAAAATGCTTAAAATGGTGAAAGAAATTGCAGATTAAATAGCGGATCAAACGTGAAATCAAAAATGAGAAGAACAGAAGAGAGGATCCAAAATCTGCACAAAAAGCCTGAGATCAATGAAAAATCCAAAAAGAAAAAGAGAGAGGATCCACAATATACCAAAGAGAGTGTGAAAGAGAAAAGTAAGAGCTTTCAAGGAGAGAATTCTTCATGCCTATTGTTTCAACCTTGATCTAGAGATCGTTCAAAGCTTTCAAGAGATCTTCAATCAACAATCAACCTCTTCTCAAGCATTCAAGCATTCATCCACTTTGAGAAAATCCGAAAAAGGGGTTCTTCATTTGAGTAAAGCTTTTATTGTTATATTCGCTCATTTAAGGAGCTGTTATTGTATTAATCTGTGCTCAAAATTTTCTAACTCTTTGTGAGTTTTTGTTCTTATTTTTGGAGGA
This sequence comes from Elaeis guineensis, assembly GCF_000442705.2. NCBI lineage: Eukaryota > Viridiplantae > Streptophyta > Magnoliopsida > Arecales > Arecaceae > Elaeis > Elaeis guineensis. Next base: position 34,838,049 of record NC_026001.2, on the reverse strand, counting down.
TTTCCAAAACAAGGAAAGGTTGATCCGAACCTGAAATCGGAGTGTTTTGGGTTTACTTGTACCCGGAAAACAAGTGATCTAGCTTGGGATAGCTAGTGTCGGAGTTTCCGACGTTTTGTATTCGGGTTGAATACAAAGGATAGTGGATTGAAATTCCCAAGTAGGATCTTGGGGAGTGGATGTAGGTGCAAGGTCAGCACCGAACCACTATAAATCCTTGTGTTTGTGGTGTGCTTTATCGCTTCACTTTATTTCTTTATTATATTCTTGCATTCCTGCTTTAGGTAATTAATATTGAATTAAAGTCTTTGTTTTGTTCTTCATAAGTAATCTGTTGGGCTTAAAATTTTTTAGAAACCCAATTCACCCCCCCTCTTGGGTTGCATAGCTGGGCAACAGATAACCAATACCCAGTCAGTTATATCACAAATAGAGAAATTACAAGAAGTTATTATATAAATATCTTGCCCAACAATAGCTTGCTTCTTTCTCTGCCTGTTCGGGTCCAGGGAGGCAATGTACTGAGGACAGTTCCTCTTCCAGTGCCTCTGCTTCTTATAAAAGAAGCATTCAGCTTGACTCTTATCGGGCTTGATCTTTCTGGTCTGATCCTGCACTGATGTCCCAGTCTGAACTTGCACCTACTTCACTTTCTTCTTCTTGTTCTTCTTCCCTTTCTTAAAGGATTGAGAACCAGAAGATGAACCTCCCACAAAGTTCACCAACTCCTTGTAGAGTTGGTGATCCTTCTCAAAGTTCTGAAGCAACCCTAATAACTCGTGATAGTTTACTTCAGGCTTTGTCATTCTATAATGAGTGAGGAATGGGAGATAAGACTTGGGTAGCGAGTTCAGTATTGCATCTTTCCCAAGCTGCTCATGCAAAGGAAAGCCGAGCTTGCTCAAATGCTCCATCAGCTCGATCATGTACAATACATGATCAGTGATAGAGGCACCATCCCGTATTTTGGTCTTGAAGATGGTGCAACAAGTCTTGTGCCTCTCTACATCATCGGGTGTGCCAAAGGCATCCTCCAACACTTGAAGCATGTCCTTTGGTTGAGTCATCTCAAATCTGCGATTGAATGCATCGCTCATGGCAGCCAGCATGATGCAGTGCACCGTGATCCGATCACTGAGCCACTTTTGGTAAGTGTCTCTGACTGTTCCATGTGCATTGACAGCTGGCTCCTCAGGTGCAAAATCCGTTATCACATATAGGATCCGTTCATGCTCCAGGACTATCTTCAACTTTCGATACCAGCTATCGAAGTTGGGTCCCACCAACTTATCATGATCCAACAATGATTAGAGCGATAGGGAAGTGGCCATATCTGCACAAAAGAAAACCATAACCTAATTAGTAATTCATTCATTAAACCTAAAGATTTGGACTTTAATCAAAAGATTTCTTTCACTATTTTATTCGAACTGGTAGCCTCTACCTCTAATTTGAGAAATTACCCTAATTTCTTAGTGGGTACTAGAATCCACTTAGCTGCACACAAGCCCAACTTTAGTTGGCCAACCCATGTACATCTAAAGATAGGTTTATAACTAATTATTTCTTTAAATAATTTTTAGTAATTTAAATTTTGCCCCAGTCTCTAATCAGTAGGCTTTGGCCTCCACTGAAAAGGTCTGGTTAGGTCCAACTATTAACATGACCATATACTTGGCCCATCTAGCCAATGAATGATTAGGCCCAGCTTTGGTTGGCTAACCTAACCACCATTTAGAAAGATGCAGTCAAGAAATCATATTATGAATGATAATTTTATCAGCCGATAAGCACCAGGCCTTTGGGCCTCTAATGATTATCCAACTGAAGGACCCATTATCATCCACTTAATGGGAGGCTATGATCTAGTTATCACCATAACTATTTCATTTTAAGGATCTAATAATTTTAGAAGATTTAATTGATTTAGAGGAAGAGGTCAGATGAACCAGCTTATCATGATCCTCCCACTGGCTTCACCAAGTCAGCTTAAGGGAGACCATTAAAAGGATTGGTCTAGGAACACCTAAATCAATCACACTGATTTACCTAGCTGACTTGGGTCAGCTCGAATAGTTAAGTGATTCGATCAAAATATAATTCCACCAAGAGGCCAGGTAAGTTTGATCGGTGGGAGGGTCTGCCAAAGCTTGCCTTAGACACCATCAGAAATAGTCAGGTAAGCGGGCTACCAATTAAAAACCACCGTTCTGGTTTACCTTAGACACCAACTGATTTAATTAGTTTCGATTAGATCAGCCTAACAGTTCGTGCTAGATCGCTTAGCTAAGAATCAAGTCAATTTGATTCTCGTTAAAGATATAGACTTGACCAACTACAACTATTGTAATTGATCTAGAGATTCCTTGACCTAATCTAAGACAACAATTGATTAGATTTAGTCAATTCTTTAATTAAGTCCATCTCCAATCTAACCTTAGCTTTAACCCAATTAATGGACCTAATTCCCACTAACCCATTAACCCAATGTGTTATGGTTTGTGTCTTAGGTTCTTCAATTCATAATCCTAGAACCTAATCAAACAACTTCTTAATTCTCAATTAAGTTTTGGGCTGAGGGTTGGGGTTCGGCTTTTCGAAAATAATTTTCATGTCTGTAAAATATTTTTACAACATGGTTCTATCAACCAAGTTGCATGTTTGATTCATAATCAAAATGCAAATTAAAAACAACATGAAACTACTTTAGATCTAATCTAAACAGTTCTTGTAATTGAAACAATTTCAACTTTAAACTGTGCAAATTTCTCGGACAAATATATGATGGTTCTTTGCGCAAAAATTATTAACAAAGAGATTTTATTTTAGATTTAAATATCTTTTAAATCTAATAAATCATAAATTTAATCTAGATCATATCTAACAAATTTATGATTAAAGATAGATCTACATGAAATAGGACGACCTTTGCACTGTAAGGGGTAAACCTTACAGCAGGACAACCTACAGTTCATGATTGATCTAAAAATTTTAATTTCAGATTTAACAATCAAATTATAAATTAGATCTAATCTAAGAAATAATCTAAGTATGTATAAATAATCATATAATAAACAACCTAGACTCTGATACCAATTGAAGGAACCAGATCTAGGGTTTCAGGATTAGATCTTGAAACTTTTTCAAGATCAGGCAGCGGAAGACTAAAATAAATCAAAATTTATCTTATAAAATTAGAGAATTCTTAGATCTAAGATCCTATTACATGATTATTATATAGCATTAAATCAAAAATTAAAATATAAAAAGCAAGAACTACATGCTGATCACATCAACATGTTTCTATACTATATCTAATGTATGTAAAATATAATAGATCAGATCTATTACCTTGCAAGTTAGATGTTCTAACTTTTCTAATCCAAGCCTGAGGATGATGTTGTGAGCTGCACATACATCCGACCTCTAGGAGTCATCCACACAAGCTCACGAATCACGATCAGAAGTCCTGGTCCAGGAAATCAGCACAGTATGCTATTACTGCGCTGATCCTTCTTCTATGGTCGATCAGATGCCTCCTTCTTGATTTGGACTCTTCCAAAGATGAGAAGTAGGAGAAGGAGTTTTAGATGAGACACTCTCAGAAAACTTACAGATAGAGGAAGGGAAGAGATGAACCCAACAACTCTAGAAGAAGATCCTCTTCTTCTTCTCTTTGCTCTATCCCAGACACCTAGTTTTGTGTCTATTAGATCTCGACACCCCAAGACTCTTTCTCCTTAATTTTTGGATGCCCAAAGGTCTCTCAATGCTCTATGTTCCACAAAAATTTCATAAAAAAATTTATTTTAAATAGAGAGATATGAAGAGTCCTTGTCTAGGTTAAATACCTAGTCAAGGATTATCCAAACAAGGCAAGACAAGGGATGCCCAACTCTTGGGCGTCCGCTCCTTCTTTTTCTGCTGTGGACCATCAGCAAAGGGTGCATATTATGTGCCATAAAATTTATAAAAGTTTAAAAAAAAAAATAAATAAAATCAGTGCCATAAGGAAAGAGTTTTGGTTTCCTAAAACTCTATCTCATAGAATTTGAAATCCAAACTAATTCCTACTTTGACTTGGTCCACAACCACATTCTATGTAAGAGAGAAAGAGAGAAAAGTTTTGAACATGTGTGAAGACCTAGGAGAGAGAGTTTTTATCGCATGGGATAAGAGAGAGTGGGCGTGGGGGGCTAAGGTGGTGCAAGGTGGAATCCTAGTCTTACTAGGATTCAATCTATGACTTGTTCAAATTTAGTTTCTGAAACTAAATCAAACCAAAACCAAATCAACCTAATTAAAATAGTTTTAATATAATTAAGAACCTAATTTAATCAGATTAAATTAGATTTAAATCTAATTTAATTTTTTAATCAAATTAAAATTAGGTTGACCCAAGTCCTATTTGAACTAGGACTAGTTTTTCCATGCATTTGGCTTATCCAATAAACCAATAGAACTTGATCCAATCAAGTCTAAATTAAATATAATTAAATTATATTTAATTAGACTTAATCTCAATTTTTGGTTTAATTAAATTAAATCAATTAACAATCGAATTGCTAATCGATCATCCTGCAACACTTGCACTAGGTTAAATGTCAATCGTATTGATCATTTCATCCTAGAACGATTCTTAATCATTGATCAACCATCCAATCGGATTGTAAACTCTAATGTGTGTGACCTCAAAGGTCTGAGCCTAAGTCAATAATATAGAAATAAATTTTTATACCAATCAAAGTGATCATCTAGTAATGGTACCCGACGATCGGATAGGTCGAATGTGTTAAACAACATCCTTAGAACCCATGCGGATATAGTTTCCATAAAATTTATCTCCTTGACCAAAATGATCATAGGTACCTCAGAGTTCAACTGTCAACTCTGATCAGGTTGTCCACATTGTATTTCAAAATATCAAATTCATCTGATGGATTACCCTGGCCAAGGTTTTGCTAAATTGAAATACAGTGACTCATTCTTCTCCAACTCTTGGAGTGGTCAATCCCATCTCGATCACACTCTGACTTCGCAAGTATTTGACTGTGCCTAGAAGTCTTTCATCTCTAAATTAAAAATCCAGTTAGTCAGTACCAAAGCACAATGAGTTACTTGCAAGTCACTGAGGCGATCTCAGATCTAAGGGACACTTATACCTATATCCCATCAGTGACATTCTCGATAGCAAAATACTCTGGAGTTGGTCACGTTCAATGATGATGTATCCTTATATCTCACTTGTATGCTATACTAGTATCTCTACACTCCTTGGTTAAGAGGATAACCAACCCATATGGCCTACAGTGATCTGTGCTCGATAGAAGCTGTCGTCCTTATTAACAGCCTATCATTTGGTCGTGAACAGTTTTAAGGACTAATCGATAAATCCTCTTTTTATCGAACCTAAATAGTTCTAAGACTTCATCGTAACAACGGAGTTCATTAGAAGATGAAAACTTATGATGAAAATATCAAAAATATATTTTATTTATTAACAAATCAATTACAATACAAGGTTGCTCAACCATCAATAGATTGACGATTGACTTTTGGGACATATTTTTTAACATGATCGAGAGCATTTAGAATTAAATACATGTCTCTAATTCTCAACACTTTAAGAATATGTATCAAAAAGTTAATTCCATGGATGATTCAAGGAACATTACACTTGAATAAAAAATAAACTTATCCTTTTATTGATCAAATCAATATATTAAGTATAAAATTATATCCTAGCTATATTATAATGTGTCAGCCATATTGGCTTCTAGGACATACATCTAACAATCTCCCTCTTGGACTAAAGCCAATTGGCCACTAATCTATGTCTCATCTTCTCAAGGTAGACTTTTATTTTTGGCTGGCTCAATTCCTTTGTCAGTGGGTCTGTCACGTTGTCCGTGGAGTCTACTATTTACACCTCAACATATTTGTTTTCAAAATAGTCGCATATGATATGATACCACCGCTCGATGTGCTTTGATTTTTATGAGACCTCGACTCCTTAGTAAGTGCTATGGCTCCATTATTGTCACAGTAAAGTGATATGGCATCCGATGTCATAACCCCAAATTCCACAATAAATTTTTTGAACCAGAAACCTTCTTTTACAGCATCTGAAGCAGTGACATACTCAACCTCTGTGATCGAATCCGCTATGATGGATTGCTTGAAACTCTTCCGGCTGACTGCGCCACCATTGCAAACAAACATATATCCTGATATAGACTTTCTATCATCAAGATCAGATATGAAGTCTAAATCAGTATACCCCTCGACTTGCAACTCAGAATCTTCTCCAAAGACCAAGAACAAATTCTTAGTTCATCTCAAGTACTTAAGGATGTTCTTCACAACTATCCAGTGCTCCCTGCCTATATTCAACTAATACCTGCTCGTGACACTCACAGCAAGGGCAATATCAGGTCGAGTACACAGCATGGCATACATGAGGCTCCCTATGGCTGAGGCGTAAAGAATCCTACTCATACGTTGAATTTTCTCAGATGTAATCGAACACATCATCTTGGAAAGAATAATACCATGCCTAAGAGGTAATAGTCCTCTTTTAGAGTTTTTCATACTGAACCTCTTCAGCACCTTCTCTATGTATAGCTTTTGTGATAGGCCTAGTATCCTTTTGAATCTATCCCTATAGACCTTTATTCCAAGAATATAGGATGCTTCCCCTAGATCTTTCATGAAAAATTTTTTGGACAACCATCTTTTGATTGTGGTCAACATGAAAATATCATTTTCAATGAGAAGAATATCATCCAAGTACAATACGAAGAATATTACTGCACTCCTACTGATCTTTTTATAAACACAAGATTATTTTTTATTTTTGATGAAATCAAATGATTTGATCGCATCATCAAAATGATGATTCCAACTTTGAGAGGCTTGCTTTAATCTGTATATGGACCTTTGCAGCTTGCAGACTCTATGATCACCATCACCAAATATAAAATCCAAAGACTACTCCATATAGATATCTTCTTCAAGATATCCATTCAAAAAAGCAGTTTTCACATCTATCTGCCAAATTTCATAATCATGATAAGCTGCAACAGCAAGTAGAGTGGGATAAATTTCAGCATGACTACAAACAAGAAGGTTTCTTGATAGTCAATGCCCTCGCACTGACTATAACCTTTTGCCACAAGTCTAGCTTTATAGGTCTCTACCTTACTATCGGCACCTTTTTTTTTTTTTTAGATCCATTTACATCCAATGGATACTATATCCTCAGGTGAATCCACTAAAGTCCAAACTTAGTTTGAGTGCATCGAGCTAATTTTTGACTTCATTGCATCTAACCATTTTTCAAAATCAATGTCAGACATCGCCTTGTCAAAGTATTAGGATCATCACCATGACCCTTATCTCCCATAAGAAATATTTCTTTTACTTCCTCCATAAGCATATACATGTACCATTCCGAAGATCGAGAGATCCTGCTAAATCTAAAAGGTGGTAGAGGAACATCAACTATTGGCTCATAAATAATGGGTTCCTGAGGATCTATAGCTCTTTGCTCTTCAGAAACCTTCTCTTCGAGCTCAACTAACCTTCCACTGTCACCATCCTTGATAAACTATTTTTTTCTAAGAATATAACATTTCGACTCACAATCACATTGTGATCTTGTGAAAAGTAGTAGTATCCCATTGATTCTTTTGGATATCCTATAAAATAGCTATTACAGATCTATCCTCTAATTTATCAGCCATCTATCTCTTGACATAAGCCGGACATCTTCAAGTCTTAAGATAATCTAGACTCGACTTCTTATCATATCATATCTCATAAGGTATGGTAGGAATAAATTTTGATGGAATCCTATTCAACGGGTAAATGACAGTTAATAAGGCATGTTCCCAAAGATATAAAGGTAGATCAGTGAAACTCATCATGGACCGACCATATCTAATAGAATCCTATTCTTCCTTTCGGATACCCCATTAAGCTGAGGTATTTCGAGAGGAGTCTATTGAGAGACTATACCATTATCTTTAAGATATCTCAAAAATTTTTGACTAAGGTATTCGCCTCTTCGATCAGATCGAAGAATCTTAATGGGTTTGCCTATTTATTTTTCTACTTCATTTCTAATTCTTTGAACTTTTTAAAGGCTTCAGACTTATGTTTCATCAAATACACATACCCATATCTAGATAGATCATGAGTAAAGGTAATAAAGTAGCTGTAACCATCCCTAGCCTGTACATCAAATGGCCCACACACATCAGTGTGTCCCAGGACATGTAACTCAGTGGCCCTTTTCTCGTATCCTACAAAGGTAACTTGGCCCTTTTTCTGCGAAGGCAAGATTTGCAAGCTGGATGTGACTCTGGATTAAGAGAGCCAAGGATCCCATCCTTTTCCAGCTTGTTTATCATGTCCTCTCTAATATGGCCTAGTCTATGATACCATAAGTACTTCTGATTTATTTCATCTTTGGATCTCTTTTGACCTACAGTACTCACTATTTGCTCATTCAAATTATATTCGCATCAACATGCAAGTAATATAGACTGTCAATTAAAAAACCTCATGCAACCAATTTATTTCATAGAATAAATCTTTATTGAAATTAATTTTAAAATCTTTCTATGCTAGCACAAACACGAAAATCAAATTTCGACTAGCTACAAGAATAAAATAACAGTCTTTTAAATCTAATCTAAATCCAACGGTAATCAAAGAGGATAAGTACCAACGATATCTGCAGTAATTTTTGCTCCATTGCCAATCCGAAGGATCATGTCACCTTCCCTCAACCTCCTATTTTCTATTAAATCCTGCATTAAGGTACATATATAAGCACTCAAATCAGAGTCTAATACCCAACTAGAAGTAATAAAATTTATAAGGTTAGATTCAATTACGAGCATACTTTCTGAAGATTTATCATCTTTCTTGGTCTTTAGGCTCTCCAAGTAGAGTGGACAGTTTCACCTCTGATGGCCTTCAGCATCACAATGGAAATATTTTTCTTTTGCTTCAGCCCTTTTTGAAACATCTTTTTTTTGGCTTGCTCTCTTTCTTTTGCTTCTTAGCGGATTTAGTCTTCTCTTCTAAATAGACTTTCTTTTGAAAGAAGTCTACTCCATAGCGAGAATAGTGCCTCTTGAACTCTTCAAGGTTCCTTCCATAGTGACCAACATGTTGAGCAGTTTGGATATAATGCAATCAAATTTATTCATATAAAAATTTATAATAAATTGACTATATGAACTCGTAAAGGATTGAAGGATCAAATCCATCTACAGTTTCTTTGGCATTCCAAGCCCAAGCATCTCAAGCTCCTCAATGTCTTTGATCACTGTCATACATACAGTGCTCATAGACTGATTGTCCTTCCCGCATCTTCAAATTAAAGAGTCTCTTGGACACTTTAAAGTGTGCAGTACGGCTCTGCTCACCATACAACTCTTGCAAGTGAGTTATCATAGCCCTGACAGTGGGTATATACTCATGCTGGCTTTGCAACTCATTTGACATAGATGCCAGTATATAACACTTCACCCGACTGTCTTCATCCATCCACTTTGCAAAAGCTGCTCTTTGCTCAGCACTAAGATAGTTTGGTAACACTATGGATTTCTGATCGAGTACATGATCTAATTTTTTGAGATCAGGAAACTCCTAAGATTTTTGAGCAAGTCTTTATAATGTGTTCCAATCAAACGATTGGTTTCAAGGATGCATGATAGAGGGTTTGAGGCTAACATTGTTTAACTACGAAAGTAGAGATTCAAGTTAGACTTTTATACTTTAAAATTATATTTGCTTCTAGATATTTTAAGATGCAAACAATGACTCTCACTAATTTTTTAGATCCCTCCACTCTCCTAGTGAAAAATGAAAATTCTAATGCGACAAATGGATTTCTAGTGGGTGCTGCGATCCCATCGATGCATGTACCTCACCTAATAGTCATTGATAACATGCACACTGATGAGTGGATAATTCTTTACCCAAATGCTTCTCTAAACATGTTACAGTAATTTAATCTCTAAGTCATGTGGGCTCACCTAACAGTTATTGACCACACTCCTTAGTTAAGCCTGACCCACTGTTCACAAGCAGATGCAAGACTGTCATTGGGTCCCTCACCTAACAATTATTGGGCCCAACCCCATCCTTATCCTAGAGCAACTCTTTGCTAATAGAGTGGTTGCATGTTCTCGATGTAACTGAACCACTGTAACCAGCCGAGAACAGTCAACACTAGTAGCACACCCACACATCTACAATAGCGGAAGATCTATGGACTTAATATTTATAGAGAGATTTAGATTTAGGTCTTATCTAATCAGTCATCATATGACCAATCTAATTGGCATGGGCTAAACCAAAATGCCAAGCAACCTTATTCAAGACTCAATCTTTCAAATTGGCTAGGTAAGTGGAGATCGATAGGGGTCCCCCCATTGCTTTCCTTAGACACCAATAAATCGGTCAGATCAGCTAATAGAATCAATTAAATAACTATCTCTCAATTACTTGCCTTAGACATCAATAGGTCAATAGGTCCAAAATACGTTAACTCATACGAATCAGACTCAAGCCATTGAGCCAAATTAGGTCCATAGGTTAATCGATTCTACATATGGATTTCAATCGATTTAATCAACAACAATTGCATGATCATTTAACTTAATTGATCTAACCCTCATCAACACTTGACTTGATTTGATCAATTATTTAATCAAATTAAATCCATAATATTCAAATCAAAAATTCTAGATGCAATCTAATTACATGACCTAATTTTTTGATTTTTTCATAACCAAAACCTCATGCATAAACATAAATTTCATATTCCAAAATTAAATTTTAGATCTAAAATCTTTACATAAAAAGTAAGTTTAAATCATAAAATTAATTTTTAGATTTAACATACAAACATATATCACATATATGTGTGTAAAATTCAGATTTAAACAAAATTCAAATCATAACATGATATCATATATCTCATATATAAATCATGAATCATATTAAAAATAATTTTTTAACCTAAATATATAATCATATATCTCATATATGAATCATGATTTAGGCCAATAAAATTTCATATTTATGCATACATCTATATATCACATGATTATGAACTAGAAATATTCTAGAACAAAATTTAGATCTATGCATGCTTTCATATATCAACTATATATTAAAATTAAACTTAAAATAAATTTTAGATTTAAAATACTCATCTATACATCTCATGTATTAAGAAAAAAATCAGATTTTAAATTTTTTTCAAAATAAATATGTCAATTTCATGTATATGAAACTCGTGGCTCTGATACCACTATTGAAATTTAAATGTTGGGTATGCATGTATGTATCAAAAAAAATTTTTTAAACATCACAGTAGAATAAAAAATTAAAATACTTTTAATCTACATCATGCATGTATAAAACATAAACCATTGGGATCTACTTCATATGCTGAAATTAATAGTGATCGAATCACATTCCTATTTCGCAATTCTTTTCTTCAAATCTGGATCTGAAAGAGAAAAGACTTTCTCTTAGCCGTGTAAGTATCTGATCTCTATGGATATCCACTTAGGATCAACCTGAAATAGCTCTCTTTAATATTGATTTTCTTCTCTAAGAAAAATCAGTCTGCGAATCTGAATGAAGTCTGGATCGCAATCAACTCTTTGATCCTTTCTTTGATATTTTTCTTCTCTTCTACTCTTGCTTTTACTTTTCTAGATTATGATGCAACTAGAAAGTAGAAACCAGCAAACAAAAGAATACCCAAATCCCTTTGGGCATGAAGGATGAAGGACGTCCAATATGGTGGACGTTGGAACTCCAAGGGAGAAGAGAGGGAGAAGAGAAAAGGGGGCGCGGGCTCTTCAAGAGGAGGTGTGAGGCTGCTGGTTGAAGTGCCTGGTTTGAATCCTATTCAAAATCAAACAAGCACTTAATACAAGTCCTACTTACATTAGATTTCCTTATAACTTAAGTTATTTGACTTCTTGTAGGAAACCAATTAGGCGCCAACAATTGGAGCCCTTGAAGAAACCAGATCTAGGGTTTCAGGGTTAGATCTTGAAACTTTTTCAAGATCAGACAGTGGAAGACAAAAATAAATCAAAATTTATCTTATAAAATCAGAGAATTCTTAGATCTAAGATTCTATTATATGATTATTACATGGTATTAAATCAAAAATTAAAATATAAAGAGCAAGAACTACATGTTGATCATATCAACATGTTTCTATACTACATCTAATGTATGTAAAATATAATAGATCAGATCTATTGCCTTGCAAGTTAGACATTCTAACTTTACTAATCCGGGCTTGAGGATGATGTTGTGAGCTGCACATGCATCCGGTCTCTAGGAGTTATCCACATGAGCCCATGAATCACGATCAGATATCCTGGTCTAGAAAATCAGCACAGTATGCTAGTACTGCGCTGATCCTTCTTCGATGGTCGATCAGATGCCTCCTTCTTGATTTGGACTCTTTCAAAGATAACAAGTAGGAGAAGGAGTTTTAGATGAGACACTCTCAGAAAACTTACAGATGGAGGAAGGGAAGACATGAACCCAGCAACTCTAGAAGAAGACCCTCTTCTTCTTCTCTTTGCTCTAACCCGACACCTAATTTTGTGTCTATTAGATCTCCATGCCCCAAGACTCTTTCTCCTTGATTTTTGGATTCCCCAAAGGTCTCTCAATTCTCTATGTTTAACAAAAATTTCATAAAAAAATTTATTTTAAATAGAGAGATATGAAGAGTCCTTGTCTAGGTCAAATACCTAGTCAAAGATTATCCAAATAAGGTAAGACAAGGGGTGCCCAACTCTTGGGCGTCCCCTCCTTCTTTTTAGCTGTGGACCACTAGAAAAGGGCACATATTATGTCCATAAAAGCCACAAAAATCCTAAAAAAAATTTGGATAAAATCAGTGCCATAAGGAAAGAGTTTTGATTTCTTAAAACTCTATCTCATAGAATTTGAAATCCAAACTAATTCCTACTTTGACTCGATCCACAACAACATTCCATGTAAGAGAGAAAGAGAAGAAAGTTTTGGGCATGCGTGAAGACCTGGGGGAGAAGGTTTTGTCACACAAAATAAGAGAGAGTGGGCGTAGGATAAGAGAGAGTGGGCGTGGGGGGCTAAGGTGGCTCAAGGTGGAATCCTAGTCTTATTAGGATTCAATCTATGACTTGTTCAAATTTGGTTTCTCAAACCAAATCAAACAAAAATCAAATCAACCTATTAAAATAGATCTTAACCCAATTAAGAACCTAATTTAATTAGATTAAATTAGATTTAAGTTTGATTTAATTTTTAATCAAATTAGAAATTAGGTTGACCCAAGTCCTACTTGAACTAGGACTAGTTTTTTCTTGCACTTGGCTTATCCAATAAATCAATTGGACTTGATCCAATCAAGTTCAAACCAAATATAATTAAATCATATTCAATTAGACTTAATCTTAGCCCATTGGCTTAATCAAATTAAGCCAATTAGCAATCGAATTGCTAATCGATCCTCCTACAACACTTGCACTAGGTTAAATGTCAATCGTATTGATCGTTTAACCCTAGAACGATTCTTAATCGTTGATCAACCATCTGATCGGATCATGAACTCTAATGTGTGTGACCTCATAGGTCTAAACCTAAGCCAATAGCATAGAAATAAATTTTTATACCAATCGAAGTGACCATCTAGCAATGATACCCGACGGCCGGATAGGTCGAATGTGTAAACAACATCCTTAGAACCCATGCGGATATATTTTTATATAATTCATCCTCTTGATCAAAATGCTCATAGGATACCTCAGAGTTCAACTGTCAACTCTGATCAGGTTGTCCACATTGTATTTCAAAATATCAAATCTATCTGATGGATTATCCTGGCCAAAGTTTTGCTAAATTGAAATACAGTGACTCATTCTTCTCCAACTCTTGGAGTGGTCAATCCCATCTCGATCACACTCTGATTCGCAAGTACTTGACTGTGCCCAGAAGCCTTCCATCATTAAATTAGAAATTCAGTTAGTCCAGTACCAAAGCATAGTGAGTTGCTTGCAAGTCACTGAGGCGATCTCAGGTCTAAGGGATACTTATACCTATATCCCATCAAAGATATTTTGGACAGCAGAATACTCTGGAGTTGGTCATGTTTAATGATGATGTACTCTTATATCTCACCTGTATGTCATACCAGTGTCTCCATACTCCTTGGTTAAGAAGACAACCAACCCATATGGCCTACAGTGACCTATGCTCGATAGAAGCTGTCGTCCTTATTAACAGCCTATCATTTGGTCGTGAACAGTTTTAAGGACAATTGATAAATCCTCTCTTTATCGAACCAAAATAGTCCTAAGGACTTTATCAAAAAAATAAAGTTTATTAGAAGATAAAAATTATGATAAAAAATATCAAAAATATATTTTATTTATTAATAAATCAATTATAATACAAGGTTGCTCAACCATCAACAAGTTGACGATTGGCTTTTGGGACATATTTTCCAACAACTCCCACTTGTCCTAAAGCCACTCGGCACAGTATCTAATACCAATCTTCGACTTGTGTTTGTCGAACTCCTTTATCGCCAAGGCTTTAGTGAAGGGGTCGGTCAGGTTCTTCTTTCCGTCGATCTTCTGAAGGTCGACGTCATCTCGATCCATGATCTCTCGGACCAGGTGGAAGCGATGCAAAATATGCTTCATCCGCTGGTGTGCTTTGGGTTCCTTTGCCTGAGCTATGGCACCAGTACTATCACAGTAGAGCAAGATCGGACCATCGAGGGAGGGTGCTACTCCGAGCTCGGTGATGAATTTCTTCAGCCACACAGCTTCCTTCATGGCATCTGATACTGCGACGTACTCCACCTCACAAACAGAGTCTGCCATAGTATGCTGCTTGAAACTCTTCCAGCAGATGGCTCCACCATTCAGAGTAAAGATATAACCCGACATGCTTCTACTGTCATCATGGTTAGATTGAAAGCTGGAGTCTGTGAACCCCACAAGTTTCAGATCTGACTCACCATAAACCAACCATTGGTCCTTAGTATTTCTTAAATACTTAAGGATGATTTTAACCACTTTCTAGTCATTTTCTCTAAAATCAGATTGGTATCTACTCACTACTCCTAGTGAGTATGCCACATCTGGCCTTGTACATGTCATGGCGTATATGATAGATCCCACGATCGAAGCATATGGGACTCTACTCATACGCTCTCTCTCTTCAGGAGTGTCGAACAATCTTTCTTAGAGAAAAAAATTTTATGGCCTATCGATAGATAGCCCTTCTTGAAATTCTCCATGCTGAACCTCTTTAGCACAGTGTCTATGTATGTCGACTGGGATAACCGAAGCATCCTTTTAGATCTATCCCTATAGATCTTCATCCCTAGGATGTAGGATGCTTCACCCAAGTCCTTCATGGAGAACTGTGATGACAACCAAACTTTTATTCTCTGTAGTGCAGGGATGTCATTCTCGATTAAGAGAATGTCATCCACATACAAGACAAGAAATATCATAACTGGACCATTTACCCATTTATAGATGCAGGACTTTTCTCCGTTCTTAACGAAGCCATATGTTTTGATCACCTTATCAAAATGCATGTTCCAACTTCGAGAAGCTTGCTTCAATCCATAAATGGATCTCTGAAGCTTGCACACCTTGGACTCATCTGTGGATGTAAACCCCTCAGGTTGTATCATATACACCTCTTCAGTCAGCTCTCCATTCAGAAAAGCTATCTTTACATCCATCTGCCAGATCTCATAATCTAGATGGGCAGCTATTGCAAGCATTATCTGAATGGATTTTAGCATTACCACAGGAGAGAACATCTCGTCATAGTCAATACCATAATGTTGACGATATCCCTTGGCAATCAGACAGCTTTATAGGTCTCCACCTTTCCATCTGTGCCCCTCTTCCTTTTGAAGACCCATTTACACCCAATGGATTTAACCCCTTCAGGTGGGTCAACCAATGTCCATACATCATTGACCTTCATAGACTCATTTGGATTGCATGGCTTCAAGCCATTTCTCAGAATCAGGTCTCTGTATTACATCCATATAGGTGATCGGATCCTCATCATTCTCATCGAGTTTGATAGGATCACCATTCTGGATCAAAAAACTGTAGTATCTGTCCGACTGACGTGGTACTCTACCGAATCACCTTAATGGTGCAGGTACATTGGGCTCCAGATCTGATCTAATCAAATCTGACTCAGGTTCAACTATTGATGTCGGTCTTCTACCTGTTGAACTTCATCAAGTTCAAACTTTGAGGCAACGATTCCTTCACCAAGGAACTCTTTTTCTAAAAAGATTGCCGTAAGGCTGACGAACACCTTTTGTTCATCAGCATGGTAGAAAAAATATCCTTTAGTCTCTTGGGGGTACCCTATGAATGTGCATTTGTCAGACCTAGGTCCAAGTTTATCTGTAACTAACCGTTTGACATAGGCCGGGCACCCCCAGACCCTAAGGTGTGAAAGTGCTGGTTTACGCCC
Organism: Elaeis guineensis; assembly: GCF_000442705.2. Lineage (NCBI taxonomy): Eukaryota > Viridiplantae > Streptophyta > Magnoliopsida > Arecales > Arecaceae > Elaeis > Elaeis guineensis. Next base: position 34,821,486 of record NC_026001.2, on the reverse strand, counting down.
TGTCCATATCTCATATGGAGTCTTAATTACAAACTTATTTAGAATCCTATTTAATAGATAACATGTCGATTCGAGTGCATATCCCCAGAAGGATATCGATAAGCTGGCAAAACCCATCATGGATCTGACCATGTCTAACAGAGTCCGATTTCTCCTTTCAGACACACCATTATGCTGTGGTGTTCCTGGAGGAGTCAATTGGGAGAGAATCTCATTCTCTCTTTGATATGTAGAAACTCACCAGAAAGGTATTCCCCTCTCGGTTAGATCGAAGAGTTTTAATACTCTTTCCAGTCTGTTTTTCTACTTCATTTCAGAATCATTTGAACATTTCAAATGAATCCGACTTATATTTCATCAGATAAACATATCCACATCTGGATAGATCATCCGTGAAAGTGATGAAGTAGAAATATCTACCTCTAGCACTTGTGCTCATGGGCCCGCATACATCAGTATGTACTAGGCCCAAGAGCTCAATAGCTCTCTCATCTTTTTCAGTAAAAGATGACTTGGTCATTTTATCAAGAAGATAGAATTCACAAGTTGGAAGTGATTCACAATCACTGACTTCAAAGATTCTCTCTTGAGTCAACCTGTTTATCCTGTTCTTATTTATATGACCTAGCCTACAGTGCCATAAGTAGATATCTGATACACTATCTAATCTAGGGTGCTTGCCAGTGGAATAGACTACGTTAACAGATTGTGATAACATATACACACCATTGTTCAAATATCCACAAAAAATAGTAACACCATTCATAATGATATTACAAACTTGTTTCTTTATTGAAATTTCATAATCATTTTTGGCCAGAAGGCCTACAGAAATAAATTTAAAAAAAAAATAGGACAGAAATGACAATCATTAAGAACAACAGTATGGGACTCAAATACAAGTTTCAAGATTCCTAATGCTAGAACTGGAACTGATCTTTCATCTCCAACGTTCAGGAACCTCTCACCTTGCTCGAATCTCCTACTGACCTGCAACCCCTACCTACAAGAATTGCAAATATGGTAAAGGCTACCGGTATCCAATACCCAGTCAGTTATATCACAAATAGAGAAATTGCAAAGAGTTATCATATAAATACCTTGCCCAACAACAACTTGCTTCTTTCTCTGCTTGTTCGGGTCCAAGGAGGCAAAGTACTGAGGACAATTTCTTTTTCAGTGCCCCCGCTTCTTGCAAAAGAAGCATTCAGCTTGACTCTTATCAGGCTTGATCTTTCTAGTCTAGTTCTGCACTGATGTCCCAGCCTGAACTTGCACCTTCTTTACTTTCTTCTTCTTGTTCTTCTTTCCTTTCTTAAATGGTCGAGAACCAGAAGATGAACCTCCCACTAAGTTCACCAACTCCTTGTGGAGTTGGTGATCCTTCTCAAAGTTCTGAAGCAACCCCAGTAACCCGTGGTAGTTTACTTCAGGCTTTGTCATTCTATAATGAGTGAGGAATGAGAGATAAGACTTGGGCAGTGAGTTCAGTATTGCATCTTTCCCAATCTGCTCATGCAAGAGAAAATCGAGCTTGCTCAAACACTCCATCAGCTCGATCATGTACAATACATGATCAATGACAGAGGCACCATCTTGCATTTTGGCATTGAAGATGGCACAACTAGTCTTGTGCCTCTCCATGTCATCGGGTGTGCCAAAGGCATCCTCCAACACTTGAAGCATATCCTTTGGCTGAGCTGTCTCAAATCTGCGACTGAACTCGTTGCTCATGGTAGCCAGCATGATGCAGTGCACCGTAGTTTGGTCACTGAGCCACTTCTGATAAGTATCTCTGACTGTTCCATATGCATTGGCAGCTGGCTCCTCAGGTGCAGGATCCGTTATCACATATAGGATCGTTCATGCTCCAAGACAATCTTCAACTTTTGGTACCAGCTACCGAAGTTGGATCCCATCAAATTTTATTATCCAATAATGATCGAAATGATAGAAAAGTGGCCATACCTGTACCAAAAAAAATCATAACCTAATTAGTAATTGATTCATTAAACCTAAAGATTTGAACTTTAATCAAAAGGTTTCTCCCACTATTTTATTGAATTGGTAGCCTCTACCTCCAATTCGAGGGATTACCCTAATTCCTTAGTGGGTACTAGAATCCACTTAGACTGCACACAAGCTCAACTTTGGTTGGCCAACCCATGTACATCTAAGAGTAGGTTCATAACCAATTATTTCTCAAAATAATTTTTAGTAATTTTATTTTTGCCCCAGTCCCTAATCAATAGGCTTTGGCCTCCACTGAAAAGGTCTGGTTAAGTCCAACCATTAACATGGCCATACTTGGCCCATCTAGCCAATGAATGATTAGGCCCAACTTTGGTTGGCTAACCTAGCTACTATTTAGAAAGATGCAGTCAGAAAATTATTTTATGATTGACAATTCCATCAGCCGATAAGCACCAAGACTTTGGGCCTCCAATGATTATCCAACTGATGGACCCATTATCATCCACTTAATGGGAGCTATGATCTAGTTATCATCGTAACTATTTCATTTTAAGGACCTTATAATTTTAGAAGATTTAATTGATTTAGAAGAGGAGGTCAGATGAACCAGCTTATCATGATCCTCCCACTAGCTTCACTAAGTCAGCTTAAGGGAGACCATTAAAAAGGCTGGTCTAGGAGCACCTAAATCAGTCACACTGATTTACCTAGCTGACATGGGTCAGCTCGAATAGTCAAGTGATCCGATCAAAATATAATTTCATCAAGAGGCCAGATAAGTTCGATCGGTGAGAGGATCTGCCAAAATTTGTCTTAGATACCATCAGAAATGGCCAAGTAAGCGGGCTGTCAATTAAAAATCACCAGTCTGGTTTATCTTAGACACCAACTGGTTTAATTAGTTTTGATTAGATCAACCTAACAGTTCGTGCTAGACCGCTTAGCCAAGAATCAAGTCCTTTTGGTTCTCGTTAAAGATATGGACTTGACCAACTACAACTATTGTAATTGATCTAGAGAATCCTTGACCAAATCTAAGACAACAATTGATTAGATTTAGTCGATTCTCTAATTAAGTCCATCTTTAATCTAACCTTAGGTCTAACCCAATTAATGGACCTAATTTTCACTAACCCATTAACCCAATGTGTTATGGTTTGTATCTTAGGTTCTTCAATTCACAATCCTAGAACCTAATCAAATAACTTCTTAATTCTTAATTAAGTTTTGGGCTGAGGGTTGGGGTTCGGCTTTTTGAAAATAATTTTCATATTTATAAAATATTTTTATAATATGGTTCTATCAATCAAGTTACATGTTTGATTCATAATCAAAATGCAAGTAAAAAAAAAAGCATAAAACTACTTTAGATCTAATCTAAACAAGTTCATATAATTGAAACAATTTCAACTTTAAACTGCGCAAATTTTTCAGATAAATATATGATGGTTTTTTGTACGAAAATTATTAACAAAAAGATTTTATTTTAGATTTAAATATCTTTTAAATCTAATAAATCATAAATTTAATCTAGATCACATCTAACAAATTTATGATTAAAGATAGATCTACACAAACTAGAACAATCTTTGCACTGTAAAAGGTAAACCTTACAGCAGGACAACCTACAGTTTGTGATTGATCTAAAAATTTTAATTTTAGATTTAACAATTAGATTATAAATTAGATCTAAATTAAAAAATAATCTAAGCATGTATAAATAATCATGTAATAAAAAACCTAGGCTCTAATACCAATTGAAGAAATCAGATCTAGGATTTCAGAGTTAGATCTTGAAACTTTTTCAAGATCAGGCAACGAAAGACTAAAATAAATCAAAATTTATCTTATAAAATTAGAGAATCTCTAGATCTAAGATCTTATTACATAATTATTACATGATATTAAATTAGAAATTAAAATATAAAGAGCAAGAACTACATGTTGATCATATTAACATGTTTCTATACTACATCTAATGTATGTAAAATATAATAGATCAGATCTATTACCTTACAAGTTAGATATTCTAACTTTACTGATCTGACTTGAAGATGATGTTGTGAGCTGCACATGCATCCGATCTCTGAGAATCGTCCACACGAGCCCATGAATCATGATCAGAAGTCCTGATCCAGAAAATCAGCACAATATGCTAGTACTGCACTGATCCTTCTTCGATGGTCGATCAGATGCCTCCTTCTTCTTGATTTGGACTCTTCCAAAGATGAGAAGTAGAAAAGGAGTTTTAGATGAGACACTCTCAGAAAACTTATAGATGGAGGAAGGGAAGAGATGAACCTAGCAACTCTAGAAGAAGACCTCTTCTTCTTCTCTTTGCTCTAACCCAACACCTAGTTTTGTGTCTGTTAGATCTCCACGCCCCAAGACTCTTTCTCCTTAATTTTTGGATGCCCCAAATGTCTCTCAATGCTCTACATTTCATAAAAATTTTATGAAGAAATTTATTTTAAATAGAGAAATATGAAGAGTCCTTGTCTAGGTCAAATACCTAGTCAAGGATTATCCAAACAAGGCAAGACAAGGGGCGCCCAACTCTTGGGCGTCCCCTCCTTCTTTTTCTATCATGGACCACCAGAAAATGGTGTATATTATGTTCCATAAAAATCATAAAAATTTTAAAAAAAATTAGATAAAATCAGCGCCATAAGGAAAGAGTTTTAGTTTCCTAAAACTCTATCTCATAGAATTTGAAATCCAAACTAATTTCTACTTTGACTTGATCCATAACCACATTCTATGTAAGAGAGAAAGAGAGAAAAGTTTTAGGCATGCATGAAGACCGGGGATAGAGGGTTTTGTCATACAAAATAAGAGAGAGTGGGCATGGGATAAGAGAGAGTGGGCATGGGGGGCTAAGGTGGCGCAAGGTGGAATCCTAGTCTTACTAGGATTCAATCTATGACTTGTTCAAATTTGATTTCTCAAATCAAATCAAACCAAAACTAAATAAACCTAATTAAAATAGGTCTTAATCCAATTAAGAACTTAATTTAATCAGATCAAATTAGATTTAAGTCTGATTTAATTTTTTAATGAATTAAAAATTAGGTTGACCCAAGTCCTAATTGAACTAGAATAATTTTTTCTTGCATTTGGCTTTTCCAATAAACCAATTGGACTTGATTCAATTAAGCCCAAACCAAATCTAATTAAATCATATTCAATTAGACTTAATCTCAGTCTATTGAACTAATCAAATTAAGCCAATTAGCAATCAATTGCTAATCGATCCTCCTACAACACTTGCACTAGGTTAAATATCAATCGTATTGATCGTTTAACCCTAGAACGATTCTTAATCGTTGATCAACCATCCGATCGAATCATGATCTCTAATGCGTGTGACCTCATAGGTCCGAGCCTAAGTTGATAGCATAGAAATAAATTTTTATACCAATCAAAGTGACTATCTAGCAATGGTACCCGATGATCGGATAGGTCGAATGTGTAGAACAACATCCTTAGAATCCATGCGGATATAGTTTCCATATAATTCATCCCCTTGACCAAAATGCTCATAGGATACCTCAGAGTTCAACTGTCTACTCTGATCAAGTTGTCCACATTATATTTCAAAATATCAAATCCATCTGATGGATTACCTATTGGGAATAGTGTCCCAAAGCCAATCGTTAGCCTTTTGACGGTTGTGCTTATTTTTTTATATGTACATGAATTATGAATTATAAAAATATTTTAGTATTTTTCATCATAAAATATTCATCTTCTAATGAACTCCTATGTTGTGGTGAAGTCCTTAGGACTATTTAGACTCGACAAAGGAGGATTTATCGTTTAGTCCTTAAATCTGTTCGCGACCAAATATACGTTGTTACCAAGGACGACAACGTTTATCAAGCATAGGTCGTTGTGTGTCATATAGGTTGGTTGTCCTCTTAACCAATGAGTGTGGAGACACTGGTATGGCATACAGTTGTTATGATCCAGGTGGTGTGCCTAAGGCCCAGGGGACTAAGTCTAAGGCCAAGGTTCATCATTCATGAGGGCTTCATGGAGACTCTAGGGCTAGTTGGGCCCTAGGTTGAGAGGCTGTGGGCCTTTTGGGTTCTTGATATCTAGGTTATGTAGGCCTCAAGGGACCAACTCTTTATGGGCCAGGTCTGGCCCAGGATAGGTGAGATTAGGTCGAGTCATGGGTGTACATGGGTTTGGATTAACCTAATCTCCCATAGAGTTGGTCAAGGGAGTTTTGGGTTTGGGTCACTTGACCCGGTGTTTATATATACATGTACTGTGTATAGGTTGGATTAAGCCAAGAAAATACAAGACTCTTTCTCCTAAGTCTCTCTCTCCCTTCTCCCTCTTCTCCAATAATTCTCCATGCCCCAGAAGCAAGAAACCCTAAGGTTTCTTAATCCATAAAAGGAAAGAGAAGAAGGGGAGGTGCTAGCCCCTTCCCCCTTGCAGCCGCCTACCAGATCTGCTCTCCCCTCTTGCAGGTGCCCAAATACTAGATCAAAGACCTAAAATCTCTTGAGAAGAGGTTGGTACATGTCCCTCTCAGATCTGGAGTTGATCTGAGGTCGTTTGAGGCGTGGGTGAGATCTCCATCAACAGATCTACAAGAAAGGCTGCAGCAGGACAGATCTGCGAGGTCTGTCTCCATCTATCATCTTCCCTATCTAGAATACCCTGATTTGAGATCTACAAATTGAAGACCTGGACCAGATCTGATCTAGTTGGGTATCAGATCTTGGAATTTTTAGAGGTGGTTTCAATGGCATTCTACATCTAAAATGAAAGGCTGACGAAGAAAACAGCAACCAGGCTGATTTCGTCAAGGGCCTTGGATCGTATCCAGAAGTCTCCAGATCTATTTGTTGCTGATTCTGCTACACCAAAAGTCCGTGGGAGGAGCCAGGATCGTGCTTCAATAGTTGGTATCAGAGCCAGGTGGTGAGGAAGCGGTTTCAAGTGCGAAAGTTGAAGATCCCAAGTGCTGAAAATTTTCAGCAAGGTACCATCAAGGTATATTCTACACTTCTTGAATTTATATTGCTTGTTTGGCTTAGATCCAGTCATGGGCAGCAATATGAAGGTCAATTTTGAGAAGTTTGATGGCAAGAGAAATTTTTCCATGTGGAAAATCCGGGTGGAGGATCTTCTGATGTAAACAGATCTGGATCAGGCTTTGGATGAGAAGCCTGAGGGAATGACAGATAGATAGTGGGCATCGTTGGAGAAGAAAGCATGCTCGGTGATCAGAGGATATTTGGTGGATGCGGCGTATATTCGATGCTGGAAGAAAAGATCCCGAAGGGCCTTTGGTCGAAGTTGCACACCATGTACATGGGGAAGAATATGTGCAACAAGCTGATGCTGAAGAAGAGGTTGTACAGTCTTCAATGCAGGAGGGATCTGATGTGATTGGCCACATTCAGAGGTTTGACCAGTTGTGCACGGAGTTGGTGAATATCGGGGTGAAGCTGGATGAGGAGGACAAGTCTCTATTGCTTCTATGTTCGCTGCCCGGATCATATGATTCTTTGGTGACTACACTGCTCTACGACAAGGAGACTCTGGAGTATGAGGATATGGTCTCGGTGCTGAGGTCGAATGAGCAGAGGAAAAAGTTGACCAAAGATCGGGCTCCCCAGGAGGGTTTGGTAGTAGGGGAGAGGACAGGTAGAGGCAGAGGCAGAAGCAAGTCCAGGGGATGGTCCAGTCCAGGAAGGGAAAGAAAGAGGTGAAATGCTTCAACTGCAACGAGTTTGGGCACTTCAAGCGAGAATGTCCACTATGGAAGAGCAAAAGGGAGAAAGAAGTGGCTTAGAATCAGTGAGTGTAGTTGCTGGGCAGCAGTGGAGGATGATCTACTTGTGGTATCAGATGGTCACAGGCATCACACAGAGGAGTGGACACTAGACTCTGCGTGCTCACATCACTACACACCACACAGGTCTTGGTTTGCGACATACACCAAGACAGATGATGGATCAGTGACTCTAGGCGACAATCATCCTTGCAAGGTGGCTGGGATAGGGATAGTTAGGGTGAGGATGTTTGATGGGATTGTGAGGACATTGACAAATGTAAAGCACATCCCGGAGCTGGAAAAGAATCTGGTGTCACTTGGCTACTTGGAGCGTAGTGGATACAGCTTCAGCAGTAGGGCTAGAAGCGGAGTACTGAACATCTCCAATGGAGCTGTGGTGGTGATGAGAGGGAGAGGTTGGACAATAACCTCTATCGCATGGAGGGATCTTGGTGATCGGAGAGTCTGATGCAGCAGCTGCAGCACAGGACTAGCAGGGGACTTACAGGATGTGGCACTACCGCCTAGGCCACATGGGTGACAGAGGGCTGAGGGAGTTGAGCAGGAGAGGACTCATCTCTGATCTGGAGGATGGTGCTACAGGGGAGATCTGTGAGCCTTGCCAGATGGGAAAGCAGAGAAGAGTTTAGTTCACCATCAGTACAGCCCGGAGTGCAGCCCCTCTGAGTTAGTACATACAGATGTGTGGGGACCAGCCCCAGTTTTAGCTAGGAATAGGGCCAGATACTTCATGACCCTGATTAATGATTTCACTCTGGATTTACTTCATGAGAGAGAAGTCAGAGGTCTTCATCAAGTTCAAGATCTAGAAAGCTGAGGTGGAGAAGGAGCAGGGGAGGAGTGTGAAGTGTCTGAGGTCAGACAATGGTGGGGAGTACACCAGCAGAGAGTTCCAGGATTACTGTGAGGAGTGTGGGATCAGAAGAACTTTTCAGTTAAGGAGACTCCACAGCAGAATGGGGTGGCCGAGAGGATGAATAGAATACTTTTGAAAAAGGCACGGTGCATGAGGCTGCAAGCAGGGCTTCCAAAGGAGTTCTGGGTTGACACAGTTGATGCAGCAGGTTACTTGGTCAATCAGTCACCTCACACCAGGTTGGATGGCAGGCTTCCAGAGGAGGTGTGGTCTGGGAGGACAGTTGGGCTGGGCCATCTATGGGTATTTGGGTGCACGGCCTATGTGCACATTGGAGCTGGTGAGCGGAGCAAGCTAGATGCCAGATCACTCAAGACGGTGTTTCTAGGCTATCCACGAGGAGTCAAGGGATACAGGCTGTGGGATCCCTTGGAAAAGAAGGTCATCATTAGTCAGAATGTGATTTTGATGAGGAGTCAGTCCTACAGAGGTGAGCAGGCATGGAGGAGCAGCAGGAGCAGGAGGAGGTCTAGCAGGGCGCTGCTGGACAGCTTACCTCTTTGATTTTGCCTCTTGCAGGTACTACGGGAGGACATGACATTCAAGTGGAGAACCTACCTAAGGTGTCTCCACAGGTGGAGAGGTTCAGATGGATGATCAAGGCGGAGAGGTCCAGCAGGAGTGAGCTGGATCGAGGACTGATATCGGTGTTGCCCTACACAAGCCCAAGAGGACCATCAGGCAACCGGACCGATATGGCTTCGAGGAGACACTGTCATATGCCCTGGTGACAGCGAATGGAGACCCATATACATATCAGGAGGCTATTGAGAGCCAGGACAGAGAGCGGTGGGTCCAGCAATGTTCGAGAAGATGCAGTCTCTCCACAAGAACCAGACGTGGCGATTGGTGTAGTTGCCACAGGGAAAGAGGCCCATTGGCTGCAAATGGGTCTATAGTCGCAAGGACAGAGTGAAGCTGGTTAAGGCCTTGGGACACCAAGGTGGAGATTGTTATGATCCAGGTGGTGTGCCCAAGGCCCAGGGGATCAAGGCTAAGGCCAAGGTCCATCATTCATGAGGGCTTCATGGAGACTCTAGGGCTAGTTGGGCCCTAGGTTGAGAGGCTGTGGGCCTTTGGGTTCTTGAGGTCTAGGTTATGTGGGCCTCAAGGGACCAACTCTTTATGGCCAAGTCTGGCCCAGGATAGGTGAGATTAGCTCGAGTCATGGGTGTACATGGGCTTGGGTTAACCTAATCTCCCATAGAGTTGGTCAAGGGAGTTTTGGGTTTGGGTCACTTGACCCGGTGTTTATATATACATGTACTGTGTATAGGTTGGATTAAGCCAAAAAAATACAAGACTCTTTCTCCCGAGTCTCTCTCTCTTCTCCCTCTCTCTCTAGCAATTCTCCATGCCCCAGGAGCAAAAAACCCTAGGGTTGCTTGCCGCCAGTCCATAAAAGGAAAGAGAAGAAGGGGAGGCGCTAGCCCCTTCCCCCTTGCAGCCACCTACCAGATCTGCTCTCCCCTCTTGTAGGTGCCCAAACACTAGGTCCAGGATCTAGAATCTCTCGAGAAGAGGTTGGTACACATCCCTCTCAGATCTGGAGTTGATCTGAGGTCATTTGAGGCATGGGTGAGATCTCCATCAACAGATCTACAAGAAAGGCTGCAGTAGGACAGATCTGCGAGGTCTGTCTCCATCTATCTTCTTCTCTATCTAGAATACCCCGATTCAAGATCTACAAATTGAAGGACCTTGATCCAGGTCTGATATGATTGGGTACCAGATCTTGGATTTTTTAAAGGTGGTTTCAAAGGTGTTCTACATCTGGAATGAAAGGCTGACGAAGAAGACAGCAACCAGGCTGATTTCATCAAGGGCCTTGGATCGTGTCCAGAAGTCTCCAGATCTATTCGTTGCTGGTTTCGCTGCACCAAAGGTCCGTGGGAGGAGCCGGATCGTGCTCCAACACAGGTGAGATGTAAGGGTACATCTACACTGAACGTGACCGACTCCAGAGCTATTTCTGCTGTCAAGATTTGCTCCGATGGAATATGGGTATAAACATCCCTCTGACCTGAGACTGCCACGGTGACTTGCAAGCAACTCACTGCACTTAGACACTGGACTACCTAAATTTTTAATTCAGTGATGGAAGGCTGCTGGGTGTAGTCAAGTACTTGACTTGTCAGTGCGTGTGTCAAGATGGGATTGACCACTCCAGTTTAGGAGCTGTGTACAGTTGTGTTTCAATTTAGCAAAATCATGGCCAAGGTAGTCTTTGTGAGGAGTCACAGGACTGTTTGAGTTGAGCACGATTCGGATGATCTGATCAGGGTTGACAGTTTAACCCTGAGTCGTCCTAAACACAGGGGTCAAAAGGATGAATTATACAGTAACCATATTCATGTAGGTTTTGAGTGTTGTGATTGTGACTATTTGACCTATCCAGACATCAGGTACCATTGCTAGATGGTCACTTCGATTAGTACAGGAATTGGTTCCTATGCTACCGGCTTAGGTTCGAACCTGCGGGGTCACACACATTAGAGGTTCCTATCTGATCTGATGGCTGATGTAGAATCCTACAAGTTTGGGACTCAGTGATCGAGAATCAAGATTCTCTGATCATGAGTTTCACACATTATGGGTATCGGGGTCAAGAGTCCACTGGTTGGGACTTTTCGATCAGGGTTACATATCGATGAATTCTGATGCCCGATTGCCCATCGAATTTGGACTCAGTATTTATGAGAGATTTAATTAGTGATTTGATTGCTAATTAACTCAATTTGATTGAGTAATTATTTTTGGATCAAGTCCAATTGAATTGGATTCAATTGGGTTTCACCCGATTAGGTTAAGAGTTGACATAATCGTCAAGGTGGTTTGGTCCCTGATTTGATCAGGGTTGGGCTTAGTCAATTTTTGATTTGATTAAGATTTTATTGAACCTAATTAAGTCTAATTAAGTTAGATTTAAATTAGTCTAGTTGGGCCTAACTTATTTGATTCAATTAGGTTGGTTTAAATAATGAAACCACCTTGACCCAATCTCCATGTGCCACCTCACTTCCATTGCACCCATTTGAATTCATGAGAAGGAACTTCTCATGAATTTTTTTCTCACGCCAAGCCCTCTCCACGCCCCACTTTAATGTGCCAAATGAATGGATAAGGATGATTGGTTGGCCATTCAAATTCAAAATAAAGTTTGAATTTGAATGGGCAATCAATCTTTGCGCCTTATCCCTTTTTTTATGCCTCATTTATTACATGAGAAAAAGTTTCTCATGAAATCACTCCATGCACAATTTAAGCCATGCCTCACACCTTTAGTGATAAGGGATGAGTTGGTGTCCATTTGAATTCAAAATTTGATTTGAATTCAAATGTGCAATTATCATCTTTATCCTTTCTTTTGGATAAGACGTTTGACGTTGTTATAAAAGGAGGAGAAGAGTGGGGCATACAAGAAGAATATTTTTGGAGAAAATTTTTGGGCGTGAGAAGTCTTGTGCATGAGAAGGAAGTCCATATCGTTCCAAGAGAAAAAGAAAGAAAAGAAAAAAAAGTGGGTGCAAGATTTCTGGTGAGTTCCCTAGAGTTTTAGCCTGGGGTTCGAGAAGTGAGAAAGTGAGCTACGAGTGTCGTGAGCCTACAAAATCTTAGGGAGATCTTCAACATCCTCTCAAGCATGTCTGTTGATGATCTGGAGCATCCAAAGAATCAACAGACATCGATCGAAGGAGTTCGATCAGCATCGACCGTCAAAAGGGCTCTACAACGGGCTAGCACTCGTGAGGAGTCGATCAGATCGGAAGCCTCATGTGGATGATCTGTAGAGACCAGACATGCTGTGTGGCTACATCGCGACGATCAGACTCTCCCGATGGTGATCAGATTCGGTGATCTACTATCCGCATAAAGGTATTGTGTTCTGAACACATTACAGTAAAGTATTTACTGCTCGAATTTGAATTTCAAATTTAAATGAATGCATGCTATATATCATATTTAGATCCTAGTGTAGGATAAATTTATGTTAATCAATTAGATTAATTAATATTTTTTCATTGTAAAATTATAATTTTGAAAAAATTTAAAATTATCATTTTATCCCTGCACTGAATTTTTCCACAAATTGGTATCAGAGCCAGGTTCTTAGATATGATATATATACTTGCATGCGTAGATTAAGTTGTAATCTAAAAGTTTAAATTTAAATTTAAAATTTAAAATTTAAATTTGAATTTTGAAAGTTGTTCGAAATTCAAAATTTAAAAATTTGAAATTCAAAATTTAAAATTTGAATTTTGAAATTTAAAATTTAAAATTCAAAATTTAAAATTTTGAAATTCAAAATTTGAAATTTGAAATTTGGTTGAAATTTTAAATTTGAGATTCAAAATTTAAAATTCAAAATTTGAAATTCAAAATTTGAAATTCAAAATTTTAAATTTAAATTTTGAAATTTGTTTGAAATTTGAAATTCAAAATTTAAAATTTGAAATTTAAATTTTGAAATTGATATATTTAGATATACTTGATCCAAGTAGCAAGTAATCGAATTGGGTTGGTTGCCATGGCCGTCCGGTTATAGGAGAAAAGTAAGGTTTAAAGGCCCTCTCCTCCCATTCGATGGGGTCTCCTATGGTGGTAGGGATGCCGCTGTAATTATATCCCATGCAGATGAAGCAGCGAAAGGAATTAATTATAAAGGTTTAATTATGAAATTTATCATGAATGTGTTAGATTAGATCTAAAAGAATATTCATGATTTATTTTGATTGAGTTATTTTTTGTTATGTAATTAGCAATAGGATTGCTATTTATGAAATGTGCTGATCTATTTATGAAATAAGTCAACATATTTGGTGAACAGAAAATAAAACCTTTCAAATTTAAAAATTATTTTCAAAATGCCAAACCCTGACCCATCAGTCCAAATATTTAATTAAAAGAATTAAGTATTGTTTAGTAGGTCTAGAATTGTAAATTAAGACCTAAGATAATTGCATAAACTTATGGGTCAATGGGTTAGATAGATTAGGTCCATAATTGGGTTAGACCTAAGGTTAGCTTAAAGAAATAGACTAAATTAGAGTAATTGGTCAAATCTAATCAAAAGTTGAATTAGATTAGGTCAAGGATACTCTAGACTCAACTCCAATAGTTGTAGTTGAATGGGTCCATGTCTTTAACTAGACCAAGATGGACTTAATTCATGGCTACATGGTGGAACCCTATTTAATAAGTTGATCAAATTAAAACTAATGACCCAGTTGGTGTCTAAAGTAAGTTTGGCATTTTGACCAGTGGTTTTTAAGCGGGAGCTACTCACAGTGATTCGATCTCTGACGAGTTAATGGCTTATCCCCACCAATGATCTCACTTACCTAGCCAACCTGGTGAATTAGGTTTTGATTAGATCACTTGGTGATTAGGGCTCACCCATATCATTAGGTAAATCAGTTTGACTGATTTAGGTGCTCCTAATGCCAGCTTTAATTAAATCCTTTTTAATCTGACTTGGTGAAGTCAGTGGGAGGATTGAAATTGGCTGGATATTTTCTTCTCATCTATCCTTTAATAAAATCTTCAAAAAAATTATTAGGTCCCTAAAAATGATTAAGTTATATTGATAACTAAGTCATAGCCTCCCATTAAGTGAGTGATAATGAGTCCATTAGTTTAATAATCTTGGAGGCCCAAAGGCCTGGTGCTTATTGACTAATGGAATTATCATTCATAGTATGATAATTTGGTTTGAGTCTTTCTGATGGTGATCAGGTTGGTCGGCCAAAGTCGAACCTGATCATTTATTGGTCCGATTCACCAAATCAAATCATGTTAATGGTTGGACCTAACCAAATCTTTTTAGTGGAGGCCAAAGCCTACTAATTAGGTTCTAGGACAAAATCAATTACTAGAAGTTGTTTAGAGAAACAACTGGTTATGAACCAACCCATAGATGCACATGGGTTGACCAACCAAAGTTGGGCTCATGTGTAGTCTGTGTGGATTCTAGTACCCACTAAGGAATTAAAGTAATTTCTCGAATTGGAGGTTGAGGCTACCAGTTCGTAAAAATACTGGGAGAAATTTTAGACTAAAGTCCAAGTCTTTAGTATTTATAATTTATGTACTAATAGATATCTGATTTTTCTTTATGCAGCTATGGCCACTACCCTGTCCCTCCGATCATTATTAGATAATGACAAGCTCATGGGACCTAATTTCGATAGCTGGTATCAAAAATTAAAAATCATCCTTGAGCATGAGCGGATCCTTTATGTAGTAATGGATCCGGCACCTGAGGAGCCAGCCCCGAATGTTAGAGGGACGGTCCGAGACACTTATCAGAAGTGGTTCAACGACCGCACCACCGTTCGGTGTATTTTGTTGGTGGCAATGAATGATGAGTTCAGCCATAGGTTCGAGAACGCCCAACCACAGGAGATGCTTCAAATGTTGAACGACTCCTTTGGCATGCCCGACGACGTTGAAAGGCACAAAACTAGTTGTGCCATTTTCAATGCTCGGATGAGGGATATAGCCTCAGTCATTGATCATGTACTGTACATGATCGAAATGATTGAGCGCCTAAGTAAACTGAGCTTTCTCCTGCACGAGCAGCTCAGTAAGAATGCGATCCTTAATTCATTGCCCAAGTCCTTCCTCCCCTTCCTTACTCATTTTCGGATGACAAAGCCTGCAGTGAACTACCATGGCTTGTTGGGGTTGCTGCAGAACTTTGAGAAGGATCACCAGCTCCATAAGGAGTCGGTGAATGTTGTGGGAGGGTCTTCTTCTGGTCATCGACCCTTTAAGAAAGGGAAGAAGAAGAACAAGAAGAAGAACAATAAGAAGGTGCAGCTGCATGCTGGGACGTCTGCACAGGGTCAGACCAAGAAACGCAAGCCCGATCAGAGCCAGTGGAGTGCTTTTTTGCAAGAAGCAGGGGCACTGGAAGAGGAACTGTCCTCTATACATTGCCTCCCTGGACTCGAACAGGCCGAAGAAGAAGCAAGGTACTTATATGATAACACCTTACAATTTTTTCATTTGTGATACTACTGCCTGGGTATTGGATACCGGAAGCCCTTATCATATTTGCAATTCGATGCAGGGTCTGTAGGTCAGTAAGAGATTTGATGAAGGCGATAGATTTCTGAACGTTGGAAATGGAAGCAAAGTTTCAGTTCTAGCATTAGAAATCATGAACCTTGTAATCAATTCTCGAAATATAATTCTGAGTGAATGTCACTATTGTCCAAGCTTTTTATTAAATATTATTTCTGTAGGCCTTTTGGCCATGAACGATTATCAATTTTTAATAAAAGAAAATGTTTGCAATATCATTTTGAATGGTGTTACAATGTTTGTTGGACAACTTAATAATGGAATTTACTTTCTATCACAACCTGTTAATGTGGTTCAAACCTCCGATAAATATCCTAGAATAGATAATGTGTCAAAAGTTTACCTTTGACACTGTAGGCTAGGTCATATCAATAAGAATAGGATAAACAGGTTGGCTCAAGAAGGAATTCTTGAAGTAGGTGATTGTGAATCACTTCCAATCTGTGAGTCCTGTCTTCTTAGTAAAATGACCAAGTCACCTTTTACTAGAAAAGGTGAGCGAGCCAGTGAACTCTTGGGTCTGATACATTCTGATGTATGTGGACCCATGAGCACAAGTGCAAGAGGTGGATATTTCTACTTCATAACCTTCACAGACGACCTATCGAGGTATGGGTATGTCTATTTAATGAAGCATAAGTCGGAGTCATTTGAAATATTCAAACTATTTCGAAATGAGGTAGAAAAATAAACTGGAAAGTGTATTGAAACTCTTCGATCTGATCGAAGAGGTAAATACCTTTCTAATAATTTTCTGACATATCTTGGGGAGAATGGGATTCTCTCTCAATGGACTCCTCCTGGAACACCACAGCATAGTGGTGTATCTGAAAGGAGGAATCGGATCTTGTTGGACATGGTTCGATCTATGATAGGGTTTGCTGGTCTGCCGATCTTCCTCTGGAGATATGCGCTCGAATCGGCTTGTTACCTTCTAAATAGAGTTTCGAGTAAGTCTGTAACCAAAATGCCATATGAGATATGGATAGGACGTAAGCCAGTACTCTCGCACCTTACGGTTTGGGGGTGTCTGGCTTATGTTAAACATTTCATTACGGATAAGCTAGGACCTAGGTCTGACAAGTGTAATTTTATAGGGTACCCAAAAGAGACCAAAGGGTATTATTTCTACCTGACTGATGAGCAAAAGGTGTTTGTCAGCCTTAAGGCAATCTTTTTAGAAAAAGAGTTTCTTGGTGAAGGGACTGTTGCCTCTAAGGTCGAACTTGACGAAGTTCGACAGGTGGAAAAATCGACACAAGTTGCTGAACCTGAATCGAATTTGATTAGATCAGATCCGGAGCCCATTGTTCAAGCACCCTTAAGGCGATCTGGTAAAGTACCACGTCAACCAGACAGATACTATGGTTTCTTGGTCCGAGATGATGATCCTATCAATCTTGATGAAAACGATGAGGATCCGATCACCTACATGGATGCAATGCAAAGACCTGACTCTGAGAAATGGCTAGAGGCCATGAAATCCGAAATGAAGTCCATGAAGGTCAACGATGTATGGACATTGGTTGACCCACGCGAAGGAGTAAAACCCATAGGGTGTAAGTGGGTCTTCAAGAGAAAGAGAGGCGCAGACGGAAAGGTGGAAACCTATAAAGCCCGTCTGGTTGGCAAAGGATATCGTCAACATTATGGTATAGACTATGACAAGATATTTTCTCCTGTGGTAATGCTCAAATCCATTCAGATTATGCTTGCGATAGCTGCCCATCTGAACTATGAAATCTGGCAGATGGATGTGAAGATAGCTTTCCTAAACGGAGAGCTGGATGAAGAGGTGTATATGATACAACCTGAAGGATTCACATCCACAGATGAGTCTAAGGTGTGTAGGCTACAGAGGTCCATTTATGGACTTAAGCAAGCATCACGGAGTTGGAACATACGTTTTGAAAAGACGATCAAGACGTATGGCTTCGTTAAGAATGGAGAAGAGCCATGCATTTATAAGTGGGCTAATGGTCCAGTAGTAGTATTTTTTGTATTGTATGTGGATGACATTCTCTTAATCAGGAATGATGTCCCTGCATTACAGGGAATAAATATTTGGCTATCATCATAGTTCTCCATGAAAGATCTGGGAGAAGCTTCTTACATCCTAGGGATGAGAATCTATAGGGATAGATCTAAAAGGTTGCTTGATTTATCCCAGTCTACGTACATAGATACTATGCTGAAGAGGTTCAGCATGGAGAATTCCAAGAAAAGCTATCTTTCGATAGGCCATGAAATTTCTCTCTCAAAGAGGGATTGTCCGACAACACCTCAAGAGAGAGAGCGTATGGGTAGGATTCCATATGCTTCGGCAGTGGGATCTATCATGTACGCCATGACATGTACACGACCAGATGTGGCATACTCACTAGGGGTAGTGAGTAGATACCAATCTGATCCAGGGGAGAATCACTGGAAGGTTGTTAAAACCATCCTGAAGTATTTAAGAAATACTAAAAATCAGTGGCTTGTTTATGGTGAATCGGACTTGAGACTTATAGGGTTTACAGACTCTAGTTTCTAGTCTGATCACGATGACAGCAAAAGTGTGTCGGGATTTATTTTTACCCTTAATGGTGGGGCCATCTGCTGGAAAAATTTCAAGCAGTACACAGTGGCTGATTCAGTTTGCGAGGTGGAGTATGTCGCTGCATCAGATGCTGCCAAAGAAGCGGTGTGGCTGAGAAAATTCATCACCGAGCTCGGAGTAGCATCCTCCCTTGTTGGTCCAGTTCTTCTCTACTGTGACAGCTCTGGAGCCATTGCTCAGGCGAAGGAACCAAAGGCACACCAGCGAACGAAGCATATTCTGCGCCGCTACCATTTCATCCGAGAAATTATGGATCGAGGTGACGTCGATCTTCAGAAGATTGACGGAAAGGAGAACCTGGCCGACCCATTCACTAAAGCCATTGTGGTGAAGGAGTTCGACGACTACAAGTTGAAGATGGATATTAGATACTGCACCGATTGGCTTTAGGCCAAGTGGGAGATTGCTAGGAATAATATTCCAAAGCCAATTGTCAGCCTATTGATGGTTGTGCTCATTTTTTTATATGTACATGAATTATGAATTAATAAAAATTATTTTGGTATTTTTCATCACAAAATGTTTCATCTTCTAATGAACTTCTATGTTATGGTGAAGTTCTTAGGACTATTTAGACTCGACAAAAGAGGATTTATCGTTTAGTCCTTAAATCTGTTCGCGACCAAATGATACGTTGTTACCAAGGACAACAATGTTTATCAAGCATAAGTCGTTGTGTGTCATATAGGTTGGTTGTCCTCTTAACCAATGAGTGTGGAGACACTGGTATGGCATACAGATGAGATGTAAGGGTACATCTGCACTGAACGTGACCGACTCCGGAGCTATTTCTGCTGTCAAGATTTACTCCGATGGAATATGGGTATAAACATCCCTCCGACCTGAGACCGCCACAGTGACTTGCAAGCAACTCACTATACTTAGGCACTGGACTACCTGAATTTTTAATTCAGTGATGGAAGGCTGCTGGGTGTAGTCAAGTACTTGACTTGTCGGTGCGTGTGTCAAGATGGGATTGACCACACCAGTTTAGGAGCTGTGTACAGTCATGTTTCAATTTACCAAAATCTTGGCCAGGGTAGTCTTTGTGAGGAGTCACATGACTGTTTGAGTTGAGCACGATTCGGATTATCTGATCAGGGTTGACAGTTTAACCCTGAGTCATCCTAAACACAGAGGTCAAAAGGATGAATTATACAGTATCCATATTCATGTAGGTTCTGAGTGTTGCAATTGTGACTAGTCGACCTATCCGGACGTCGAGTACCATTGCTAGATGGTCACTTCGATTAGTACAGGAATTAGTTCCTGTGCTATCGGCTTAGGTTCGAACCTGCAGGGTCACACACATTAGAGGTTCCTATCTGATCTGATGGCTGGTGTAGAATCTTATATGTTTGAGACTCAATGATCGAGAATCAGGATTCTCTGATCACGAGTTCCACACATTATAGGTACCGGGGTCAAGAGTCCCACTGGTTGGGACTTTTCGATCAGGGTTACATATCGATGAATTCTGATGCCCGATTGCCCATCGAATTTGGACTCAGTATTTATGAAGTTTAATTAGTGATTTGATCATTAATTAACTCAATTTGATTGAGTAATTATTTTTGGATCAAGTCCAATTGAATTGGATTCAGTTAAGTTTGACCCGATTAGGTTAAGAGTTGACCTAATCGTCAAGATGGTTTGGTCCCTGATTTGATCAGGGGTTGGGTTTAGTCAATTCCTGATTTGATTTGGATTTTATTGAGCCTAATTAAGTCTAATTAAGTTGGATTTAAATTAGTCTAATTGGACCTAACTTATTTGGTTCAATTAGGTTGGTTTAAATAATGAAACCACCTTGACCCAATCTCCATGCGCCACCTCACTTCCATTGCACCCATTTGAATTCATGAGAAGGAACTTCTCATGAATTTTTTTCTCATGCCAAGCCCTCTCCACGCCCCACTTTAATGTGCCAAATGAATGGATAAGGATGATTGGTTGGCCATTCAAATTCAAAATAAAGTTTGAATTTGAATGGGCAATCAATCTTTGCGCCTTATCTCTTTTTTTATGCCTCATTTATTACATGAGAAAAGGTTTCTCATGAAATCACTCCATGCACAATTTAAGCCACGCCTCATGCCTTTAGTGGATAAGGGATGAGTTGGTGTCCATTTGAATTCAAAATTTGATTTGAATTCAAATGTGTAATTACTCATCTTTATCCTTTCTTTTCGATAAGACGTTTGACTTTGTTATAAAAGAAGGAGAAGAGTGGGGCATGCAAGAAGAATATTTTTGGAGAAAAATTTTGGGGTGTGAGAAGTCTTGTGCATGAGAAGGAAGTCCATATCCTTCCAAAAGAAAAAGAAAGAAAAGAAAGAAAAGTAGGTGCAAGGTTTTCAGTGAGTTCCCTAGAGTTTTAGCCTGGGGTTCGGGAAGTGAGAAAATGAGCTACGAGTGTCGTGAGCCTAAAAAATCTTAAAAAGATCTTCAACATCCTCTCAAGCATGTCTATTGATGATCTGGAGTGTCTGAAGAATCGACAGACATCGATCGAAGGAGTTCGATCAGCATCGACCGTCAAAAGGGCTCTACAACGGGCTAGCACTCGTGAGGAGTCGATCAGATCGGGAGCTTCGTGTGGACGATCCGCATAGGCCAGACACACTGTGTGGCTGCATCACAATGATCAGACTCTTCCGACAGTGATCAGATTACGATGATCTACTACCCGCACAAAGGTATTATGTTCTGAACACATTACAGTAAAGTATTTATTATTCGAATTTGAATTTCAAATTTAAATGAATGCATGCTATATATCATATTTAGATCCTAGTATAGGATAAATTTATGTTAATTAATTATATTAATTAATATTTTTTCGCTGTAAAATCATAATTTTAGAAAAATTTTAAAATTACCATTTTACCCCTATACTCAATTTTCCACATTACCCTGGCCAAGGTTTTGCTAAATTGAAATACAACGACTCATTCTTCTCCAACTCTTGGAGTGGTCAATTTCATCTCAATCATACTCCGACTTCGTAAGTACTTGACTATGCCCAGAAGCCTTCCATCATTGAATTAGAAATTCAGTTAGTCCAGTACCAAAGCACAGTGAGTTACTTGCAAGTCACTGAAGCGATCTCAGGTCTGAGGGACACTTATACCTATACCCCATCAGAGACATTCTCGACAGTAGAATGCTTTGGAGTTGGTCACGTTCAATGATGATATACCCTTACATCTCATCTGTATGCCATACCAGTGTCTCCATACTCCTTGGTTAAGAGGACAACCAACCCATATGACCTACAGCGACCTATGCTCGATAGAAGCTGTCGTCCTTATTAACAGCCTATCATTTGGTCGTGAACAGTTTTAAGGACTAATCGATAAATCCTCTCTTTATCGAACCTAAATAGTCCTAAGGATTTCATCACAACAACGGAGTTCAGTAGAAAATAAAAACTTGTGATGAAAAATATCAATAATATATTTTATTTATTAATAAATCAATTACAATACAAGGTTGCTCAACCGTCAACAGGTTGACGATTGACTTTTGGGATATATTTTTCAATAGCCTTTGCACCTATAAAATCACACCCTCTCCCCATAAAGGATCCATATGCCCTCTAATAGGTGGAGATGCCCGACTTGATCAAATCAAGTGACACCTAATCAAAACTATCAAAAAAATTAATTAAGGACTTGCACCCTTAATTTTTTTGATCCAAAACTTTAGGCATCCAACAATTGGAGCCCAATGAATCTAATTCATTTAGGTTATTAGCAGGTAATTTAGTTTGAATTAATCTTATCAAATAAAAAATTCAAATATAAAGAGAAAATTGGGTTCAACTATGTGCTAGCATGGTTACCTTGAATCCAATAGAGTTTCTCTAAATCCAATTGAGACTTCATAAGCCCAATTGCTTATTCCAAGTCTAATCTCTTTGTTGTGTAATCCATAGGTTCAATTTTATCTGGTAGTGAGATATACAATAATCTCTATCATAGTATCAATGAAACTCTTTTCAATACATCGAAATAATTTCACTCTAACTCATCAAGGGTTGTCGATCCTGAGCAATCCTAGTGAGCTCTCACAATCTATCATTGACACCTAACAGTATGTAGTGACAATCTAGTAGAACTAAAAATGAACCTTAAGGTATAGTTAACGTGTGATTCAGTCCCTCTATCGTGAGTTTCGACTAGATGGCAAGTCATGGATAAATTATCAAACCTCATCATCAATCATATGATAAATTAGATTAGCTCAAGTTTAATTGTAATACTTATGAAAAAATTTTTCATCAATCACACTGCTATGGCCATAGACTCTCGGACTTAGCCTCTCAAATCTCATAGGACTACTCATTTCTATCAAGATCGATAAATTCTATCTTGATGCACACCTTACTCCTACAGTGGACCAACTATCGTCAACATCTACTACAATGGCTCATTGAGATCATATTTATGTGTCAGTCAAACTCCAACAGTCTCACTACGAGCAGTCATACCATCTCAGGTTAAAGGATCATTCACACAACTACAGCATCGAGACAATCACTAACGATCGAGTAGAAATCCACATGTTCTCTCGTATGGTCATGCTTAGTACTAATTATTCTCTAATAACTATCAACACTCATCGCTTAGTGACTCTACACTATAGATCAAAGACTCATTTACCTCAAAAAAAGTGATTTATGCATCGATCTATCCAAAGCGATCACCATCCTCATGACGATACTATGATCGAAAGTATTTAAGAATAAAATATATCTCTAATTCTCAATATTTTGAGAATATGTATCGAAAAGTTAATTCCATGGATGATTAAAGGACACATAACATTTGAAAAAAAATAAACTTATCCTTTTATTGATCAAATTAATATATTAAATATAAAATTATGTCCTAGCTATATTATAATGTGTCAGCCATATTGACTTTTAGGACATACATCTAACAAACAATCTTTTGCTGGATAATTCATCCTCCCACACACAAAGCAGCAATGACTATTTCCACCCTCAAACTTGATTTTAATTTTATCTTTTGTTATTATTATTATTTTTGCGATAGTAGAAATATTTTTTTATTATTTTTAAATTTATTTTGATGGTTTTAATTACTACGGAGCTTGGGTTGATCTTCTAACATATTCACCTTAAGTTGCTTTTCATTAAAAATTTCATCTTTATTTCTATTTTTTTTTTCAATTCTTATAGAGTTTAGAACATAGTTAAAAGAGAGTTCTCCATGGATGTGATTAATTTTATTTACATAGCTAGACCATGATGAAGGCAGCTTATCAATTAGGCTAACAAGAAAATTTTCATCAAGTGTCACACAACTAGATTTAAGTTGTTTAACCATATTCTCAATTCATATAATTGATCATTCATGGGCTTGAAATCTACTAATTTAAATTTTATAAGGTCTGAGGTCTTGTACCTCTTTTGACCAAGATCCTCTTGGCCATATTTTTGTTCTAAGGTTAACAAGAGTTATTTAGAACTTTTAGTACTACAAAAAATATCATAGAGCCTCTTCGAGAGAGCACTCGAGATGCGGTTTAAGCAATGATAATCTAAAAGTTATAGTGATAAAGTAAATAAAGAGGAAGGTTCAGATTCTTGGATATTACTAGAAAAGGCCCCACATTCTCTACCTCTCCCATGATCCTTACCACACCCATGACCACCTTCAATGTGCTCGATCACACCCAAAGGATGGGATCCATTGCTATTATCTTCAATGGGGTCGACAATAGCGGAGATGAGACCAAAGATGGTTAACCAAAACTCCATTTGATTTTACCATTTACGGAAATTATGTCCATCAAAAGGATTTGGTTTGGCCAAAAAGGGTTCATCCATAAGTTGTGTGAACGATCTCATTTTAATTTATAATGATAGATAAAAGATCTAAAAGAAAAATGCAAGATCTGAAAATAAAAAGCAATGAGATAAATTACAACTCTAATCATGCAAGTATGTAGCCCTTTATGATCTAAATAATAAAGATCTATCAAATGCCTATGAGTATCACTTCTAGATTGTTGGAAAAATGAAATGAAAATAGGCAAAAGATAGATAAAACAAAATAGTGCACGATTCTGTTCTAAATAATAAAATATTAAATTGAAAAGATGAAAGAGTGGCTTGGAATCGAAGCATGCCTAAAGGCACTATCCTAGAAGTTACATTGCCCCCCCACGTGCAAGGTTACTAGCAGCCGCTCCCAGAGATACAACGATCTAAAGGATAACCTCTCGTTCTTCTCTATCAACATGGCTCCAAAGAGGCTAGATACGAACTGAAGAAGCTTTCAGGGCCTAGCAAAATAGAGGAGAGTAAGAGTGAAGAAGAAGGTAGTAAAATTTTTTGTGTCTTCTTCCCCTCCCATTCTAGCCCATATATAGACCAGCTACAATAGGGAGAGAAGAACCCAATGGAGAAGGATGGCTTATAAAAGGGAGCTCCGTAACAATCTTCCTAATAGAAGAAACCAAATAAGGAAGTTCAATGAATAAATTTGTTAAGACATACTTCTCAGCTCCTGGAATGTAGATCTCTTGCTGGACAATCTCCAAGCTACTAGAAGACTGACCAACCGAACAGTGCGAGCTAGATAAAGTATGTGTACTTTCACAGAGGCAAATTCTCTGACCTTATCTGTTGTCCTGTCCATGGAGAAGGTCTGTGTCATCGTCCCACAATCCGGTAGCAACAATTTGGTTTCTCTTGACACAAATGCATACTTAGCCTTTCATTGGAGGATAATCATCCATTGTCTTAATCATGCCATAGAGATCATTCTATTTACAAGATCAAAAATTCTTGGTTAGAGTCTGATAAATGGACCATGCACCTTTGGAGTACAGTCACTAAAGCAAAGGTGAATTTTAGTGGGGCTGCACAAACCTGCATGATTATACTTGCACGCAGAGGGCAGTTCAGCTTTACAAATGTGCAGTAGAAATGATTAAGAAGCATAAATGTTCCTAATGTTTTTGACTATTTATGCCTTAAAGTCACAATGCAAAGGTGCTTGCACTGAGCACTTTACAGCTAGCCATACCAGATGTTGTTATTCGAGGCTGGCCTGCAATGCCAAGCCCTGTGGTACATCTCATTGTCTGTCGGCATACTCGAATTTATATTTGCTGCCTTCTTGCGTACTATTTCACTATCGCTCCATGCTTCCTGACTTTGGAAAAAGCTCAGAAGCTGGTTTATTCATGGAATTTTTGAGTCACCTTTCCTGCACTTAGGGGAAGTATTTCTAAAGGTGCTTAGTGTGTAGATGTCCCTAAGAATTTCACCAAATTCTAGTTGTTTTTATTATTTAGTTTTTCCACCAGTTGGTAGTGCATGCATTTTCAAGCTGAGCTACCAAAAATACTACAAAAAGACAGCATACAAAGTTAAGCAATGCCTCGATGACTTGGCTGGCAAAGTTGTTGGCTGGTACTCTTAGCCAGGGGAAGACATGTCCTGAATCTCTACTATTGGTGTGACCAGTGCATTGTGGCCTTCTAGTTCTTTAATCTCTACTCATTGGTGCGATGAAATGCACTGTGGCCTTTGATGTTTAGGCTTTGAAATGCATCAAACACAACTATATCTTTTTTCTGATTGATCTATTTGTCCTTGTATATTGATTTAGCATTCACTTGCTGCATATGGTCATCAAAAAGATATATTGTTGATCGGAGTCTATGTGGGCCTATAGTGATCATTACCAACCAACCAAGGAGAACCGCAGCAACTTCTTGAGCTTACTAATTAAGATAGAATTGTTAGGGATATGATACTAATTATTACAGCACAAAGAAAGAAGAGATAAAAGAGACACAATCAAATACGTAGATTAGACCAAGGTCTACCATCACAAGATATGCAAAGGCTTCACTATGAAAAAAAATAATTATAAAAGGAGACTACACACTCAACTCTCATAAACCTTTCTCTTTCAACAAAAAGCTTTCACCTCTCATCTTTTACAAAAACTCTCACAAAAAATCCCAAGAAGACTCACCCCTATCGAACCAAGGTCCCCTGAAACCCCAAGATGCTTCCTGATAGTCTCAGCCACCACCTGAGACCTCTGGCCTTTCATAGGCACAAAACCCAGCCTATTTTGAAATCCCACCTTCAAAAGGACTAAACAACTTGTTTTACCATTGGATCTTGACCGCTCGCATCCCTGGCCTTTAGATCGTGGAAAATATCACCCAGATCACACCTCAGCCGTCGGATCATGCAAAACTATGCGTGAACCACCCATAAACCATGCAAAATGCATGGAAAATGTGCATGGACTGAACATGGACCGTAGAAACGGTCTGCAATATTTCCCACACCATGGACCGCACAGGCACCATGCACCCGCGCATGTGCATCGCATGTGGACCACGCCAACACCCTGCGGTCCACCATGGACCGCGATAAAAAAACTTGAACTAGGCTGCACCTGTGCTGGACCGCACCCGTGCTTGGTGAGCACCTGGGCTATGCATCCCACGGACCTACGCTCGCCTGCGGGCCGCACCGTCCAGCGGGCCTCGCATGCTGTGTCTTCGAACCTCTAATGCGTTGTGGTTTCTCCTGCGGGCTTCTCTGTCTTGGATTTTTCTCTAGTAGGTCTAATTTGAGATGTCAAAATCCCAACAATCTCCATCTTGACTCGACATTTGACCTCCACCTAACTCTAAGAGCTTCTGGATGATCTCTCCCCCATATCATGGGGCAAATGCCTGATACTCATAGATGGGCAAACATGAGAGTCGAGTCAGGCCGCTCAATTCCATCTCCATCATGTATTGTGATCCATCTAACTCAGAGTAGCCTCCTACGGCAATAGAAACTTCACCTTGCAATATTACCTTTCATCCTCCTAAGTCTCCCATCTCGTGTCCGATCCACCTGCTCCTGAAACTCCATCTCGCACTAAGCTCCCACTAGCTCCTGAAGCTCCGCCTCACACTGAGCTTCCTGTCAAGAGGTAATATCCTCCATATTTTCTTTCCTTCATCACAACCCTACTGTTGCGCATAACATTCAGGATTCCATCATTAGCTCTCGACCTATAGCCGCTTGAATCTAGTCTGTTTAATGAAACTAAATTTCTCCTAAAGCTAGATATGTATTGGACCTCACCCAACTTTTTCACTGTTCCATCATGACTTTGTAAGCTGACAGTCCCGCTACCTTGATCTCATAGCTCGATCTATCCGACAAATAAATAGTACCCTCACTACTCTCTTAGGAGTCAAATAGCTCCTCTCTGCAACACATATGTTGCGAGCAAGCAAAATCTAGAATCCACTAGGAGAAAAAAGTAGATACCTCATCAATCACGAGAAGAACATCATCACTTTCTTCTATATCTCTATCTGCCATCACCACAGTAGCCTTCGCCTAATCTTTGAGTAGTGGGCCATCTCTGACTCGATACCCCAGCTCATCACACTGGTAGCGATCCTCTACCGCTTGGACTTGGATCACCCACATTGCGATCCTCTACCACTTCATCTTGTGCCAACACCATTTCCAGTCATCGTCAAAGCTAAGTCGCCATCTAAACTTGAAGTCCGGTTCTCCCGCCTGACAATCTCGTTCTGAAGTAGTGCAGAAGTAACCTCCTCCATCTTGATGGTGCTCTTCCCCACTAGAAAAGCAATCACCAAAGACTCAAAAAAATGAGGAAGCAATGAAAGAAAGATCAATACCCTGGTCTTCTACTCAACCTTCTCACCAACACTGAAGAGATCGGTGAGGTTTTTCTGAAAGTTGCTAAGATGCTCCTGCACGCTCTGTCCCTCACTCATCCGCAGCTAGTAAAACTGTTTCCAGAGAAAGAGTATATTGGTGAGTGACTTTGCCATGTACATCTCTTCGAGCTTCATCCACATCACTGTCGGAGAAATCTCATCAAGCACATTGATCACCACATCATCCGTCAAGTAAAAGCGGATCATGCTCACGCTTGCATCTAGAGCTGCCTCCAATCCTTCACCTTTATAGTAGTTGGCTTCTCCTCGCATATGAGAGTATCAATCAACCTCTGTTGGATGAGCACATCCTTCATCCTCGTTTGCCATAGAAAAAAATTACTCTTTTCATCATACCAGTTGATCTCCACCTTGATTGAGCCTAATTTTTTCATCTTCTTTAATCTTGATCAATACTACCACTATCCGGACAACCATGCACTCTGGTACCATCTGGTTCTGATATCAATTGTTAGAGATCCAGTACCAATTGCTGATGCAGAAAGAAAGAAGAAATAAAAGAGACACAATCAAATACATGGATTAAACCAAGATCTACCTCCATAGGGCATGCAAAGGCTTCACTATGAAAAAAATAATTATAAGAGGAGACTGCACACTCAACTCTCATAAACCTCTCTCTTTCAACAAGAAGCTCGCACCTCTCACCCTTTACAAAAGCTCTCATAAAAAACCCCAAGGAGACTCAGGCTAGCCGAACCAGAGTTCTCTGAAACCCCTGGATGCTTCCTGATAGTCTCAGCCACCACCTGAGACCTCTGCCACTACTACCTGATGCCTGCCCCTGCTTCACAGGCCATCAAGGCCTTTCATAGGCGTAAAACCCAGCCTCAACCTGTGTCGAAATCCCACCTTCAAAAGGACTAAACAATCTTTTTTACCATTGGATCTTGACCGCTCGCATCCCTGACCTTCAGATCACGCAAAACATCACCCAAATTGCACCTCAGCCATCGGATCATGCAAAACTATGCATGAACCACCCATGAACCGTGCGAAATGTGTAGGAAATGCACATAGACCATAAGAAACGGTCCGCGGTGTTTCCCGCGCCATGGACTGCACCAACACCCCACAGTCCACCATGGACCGCAACAAAAAACTTGAATTGGGCTGCGCCCACTCATGCGCCCGTGCTAAACCAGCGCTTGGGCCGTGCGCTGCAGGCTTGCCCGCTCATCCCGCGGGCCTGTGCTCACCTACGGGCCTCACATGCTGTGTTTCCGGGCCTCTGTCGTGTCGTGATTTCTCCTGCGGGCTTCTGCGTCTTAGATTTTTCTCCAATGGGTCGAATTCAAGGCACCAAAATCCCAACAAGAATGGGGTTGATCTAGATGAAGTTCAGGTATTTGACTACTCCATGTTTACACTTTGTTGAATGCGTCATTCTACACTTAGATGTCATTTAACTATTTCTTCTGATCTTAGATACACTCATCATCAAATGAAGACTGATATGAAGATGCAGAAGAATCTCAAATTGAAAAGGTGATTGAAGCTTCTGAAGTTCCCAAACCTCCAAGGCTTGTCATGCTGACAGAAATGGAGAAAAGCCGATTCACGGAATAAACTCTGGGTTCCCAAGGTGATGAAAATGTGCGAGTGGAACATAAAGGCAGCTCGTCTAGACCTTCAAAGCCCAAGAGCTGATGTGCCTCGGATAGCAATTTTAGAAAGAATCAAATCCAAGAGGGTAGCTACTGGAGGTACTGGAGGCAGCTCGTCTAGGCCTTCGGATGTAAGTTCCTATCACCCCATTCAGCTTTCTCGAAAGTAGGTACTGGAGGAGGTGGTCCTAGGGTGGGATGTGATGCAGACTATCTTGTACAAGTCCTGGTACAAGCACTGGAGTTTGTATGCCTGTTGCCAAGAATGTTCCCCTCATCTCACTCCCAACCATTTCAGAACTTACATCCTACATCACATGCACCACATCACCTTCGGAACAAAGCGAGATGACGTACATGGAGTGGCAATTTGAGACAAGGGCAGGATGAATGGAGCCCACGGGAACCAACACGCATGATTGGCATGGTCACAACCATATGGTGCGAATGGTATAGGATATTATTTCTCTAATGATTTGCCACATATTTATAACTCACCTTGACCATATCACCCAATTGGACCTCTCCGCATATATCACCCACGGCAACATGTCATCATTATCTCTATCATATTACCTATGTGCTCCTTCTTGTCTGATCTCTTACTCATGTTGATACCACTCGTAAACACTTAAATTAAGGTTTGCCATTTTGATATTGGATCCTGCTCATATATCATCTTGGAACAACATTGGCATATCCATTATGAAGTCGGTTGGCATACCGACACAGTACATTTCTTGTATTCAATGATAAGTTGATATTGGTATGGTAGGATATAATTGGCTTTAATCGGTATCGTATGGCATGTTCATGATTTTAACATTCCTATTCACATGTACCCTAGCAACCCATTGTCCACCGCCTGATTTCGAGAACTTGCAACCATGGCATTAGACACCTCAACTTCTGATTACTTGCCCTTTTGTCTGATGCAACGGTATTCTGACACTAGATGCTAGGACTAAATCCAAGCTAGTGCTATGATGAATATACATGTACAAGATCAATTTCATATGCATGTTGTTGGTGCAAAATTTCGTCGACGTCGGAGAAGCTAGAGTTGAGAGGATCGCGTCTGCCACCGGGACCTGCAAGGAAAGTCTAAACCGAAGTTGGGTTGCTCTGGCAAAACCCTCCGACGCTCAAGTCAGTACTCTGCCTCAACAGAAATGGAGCACTCGAATGAAAATTTTAGCAAAGTTTCGAAATAGAGTTTAGAGTTTAGAGAAGAACGTATCTGGAGATCCCTTTTTATAGACGGAGAGCATAACTGATTGACAGCGATGTCTGTAACTGCCTGGTAGTAGGCCGTTCGAGGCCACGCGGAGTTTGTTACGGAGAGTAGTGGCGTCAGGGGGCATTCAGGGCCACGTGGAGTTTGTTATGGAGAGTGGAGTGGTGTCAATTATCGTGACTTGTCAGAGAGTAGTGGAGCCACGTGGAACCTGTTACAGAGAGTGGAGTGGGGTAGTGGCCATTGTCGTGACTTACCAGAGAGTTCGGGCCTGACGGCTGAAGCTCGACTGGGATGTCTGATGAAGCGGAATGACTCTCTGTCTCAGCCATCCGAAAGAAGTTCGGATGTTTTCGAGGTTGCTGACGAGTCTACTATTGTCGGATGCCTTGGGCACTGATGCTACAGACGGGAGTCATCTGCTGTAGAAGCTCGGACGGGGACTTTCCATTGGTGAAGTTCGATAGAAATCTGATTGCCAGAGAAGTCCGTCTGGAATTTGCCTGATGTGGAAACTCGTCTGAAGATTGTCCATCGGAGAGGTCCGGTTGCATGAAGAATCCAGCAGAAGGTCGGCTGATAGTGTAATTCAGAAGGCGTTGTGGAAGTTCGTCCGCTGGAGGAGATCGGATGGATCTGTGGAAGGTTGGCTGGCGCTGTCGAAGGTTGATGGCCGGAGAGGTTCGAAAGACACCAGAGACAGTCGGTCACTGTAGAAATCTGGCTGCTGGAGCACGTCCGTTGTAGAAGTTCGCCCGAAATCCAACCGCTGTAGAAGTTCGGATGGAGTCCGATTCCTGTAGGAGTCCGGAAGGAGTCGCTTACCGTATAAGCCCGGATGGAGATCGGTTGTCATAGAAGTTTGGAGTAGACCGCTTACTGTAGAAGTTCCACCGTTGGAGAAGCTCGATCCTTGATGAAGTCCGAAAGAAGTTCGGAGTAGAGATCCTGCTGGTGGAGCCTGTTCGTTGTAGAAGCTCGTCTGTGATCCATCCACTGTAGAAGTTTGGACAGAGCCCGACCCTTATAGGAGTTCGGATGAAGTCCACCTGCAATAGAAGTTCAGGGTAGAGATCCGGCTTTTGTAGAAATTCGTCTGGAATCCATCCGTTGTAGAAGTTCGGACGGAGTCCGGCTCCTGTAAGAGTCCGGGAGGAGTTCGGAGTAAAGTCGTTCGTGGCCGGAAGAAGTCTGGAAGAGATTCAGAGAATAGTCGATCACTGTAGAAAATCAGCTGATAGTGAAGCCCAAAGAGCATTTGGAGCAGTCCGGTAGATGAATGGGGGAGCTTATTATTGGAGAAGTCCGGATGGTATTATGGAAGCTCGGACGGTCGAGGGAGTTCAGAAAGATGC
The DNA here is from genome assembly GCF_000442705.2 of Elaeis guineensis. NCBI lineage: Eukaryota > Viridiplantae > Streptophyta > Magnoliopsida > Arecales > Arecaceae > Elaeis > Elaeis guineensis. The sequence goes on along the minus strand of NC_026001.2, from coordinate 34,789,102 downwards.
CATACAAAGTCGAAAGTCGGAAGAGCCCTAGAAGGGTCGGCCTTTTACAAACTTTGGCTGGGGGTATTTTATACCCAACACCAGTCTCCCTACTTTCGAGTTCGGGCTCCGAATAAAGAAAGTACAGAAAAATTTTCACAGCTAAAGTTGCCTCCCTCGATTTTCATACCTGATTGTTTTCAGATATTTTGGCATTTGGCACGCTGGTGCTGGAGCCTTTTCAAATCGAGGTGATCCAAAAAGATTTTTTTGAGATTCCCACTGGAGCGTTGCTCAAGGTATGGCACAATAATGGTTCTGTCAGCTGTCGGCCACTTTCAATCACCTGCCACGATGAGTGGGCCATGCGGCGGTTATAGATCGGCCAGAGGAGATCTGCGATCATTATTCTGCCGGACCTCATCGCCTATTTAAACCTGCCTCCCTCCTTCAGGGGTTTCACTTTGCTTGGAAGTTTCTTTGGTCCCTCCTTCCTGAGAGTTCCATTCTTCCTCATTATCCTTTTCAGCCTTAGGCTTCTTCGAGTCGTCCCCATCTCTGCATCTCTGCATCCTTCGGACCAGCCTAGGTTAGTTCCAGAACTCCCCTCATTATTTTTTCTCTTGCTGTTCTTCTTCCATTTTTCTTCTATTACATTCCACCTATTCGATTTTCTACGAACGTCCCGTTTCTTAGTTTTCCCAATTTTTTCAGAGTTTTTAGGATTTTTGCTCGATTCAAAATATCCTCCAGTACTTCCTCCTCCAACACTTCCTCCTCTAGCAGTTCTAGGAGTTCATCTTCCCAGCTCCCCAAAACCTTAGTTCTGTAGATGAACCTCATCCGATCTTTGTACCTGACACCATCCCCAGCTCTCTGACTCCGGAGGAACTCTCACTGATTAGGATTCAATACGGGGTTCCTCCGGAGTACGAGCTGGAGCTTCTCGGGCCGACTAGCCGGGCTAGCACTCCTCCCCCCGGCTGCTTTGTTTATACCAAGAAGCTTTCCGCATCGGGCTTCAACTTCTGCTTCCACCTTTTGTTATTACTCTCTTCCGCTTCTTAAATATTTCTTTAGTTTCTGTTGCGTTGAACTCCTTTAGGTTTCTAATAGGATTTCTTTCCCTCTGTAGTTTAGTTGAAGTTCGGCCGACTCTTTCTTTGTTTAGAAATTTCTACACCTTCAAGCGTCATCCCTCGACAAAAGACTGGTGGTACTTCTTCCCTCAGTTCGATAGAAAGGGGTTGCTGAAAGGTGCCCCCTCTTCTATTCATAACTGGAAGGAGAGGTTCTTCTACATCCGATGCCCATCCTTGGAGCTAGGGTTGCCCCCCTGGGGCTCCCTGAGGGATTCTGTCCGCCGAGCTTCTAGCCTGGGACAAGATGACCTTGAGGCCTCCAATAAACTCGAGGCTTATCCAGCCCCTCTTCTCTCCAACCTCCTGAAGGAACAACTCTTGTTTAACATCGGCTTAAGCCCTCTCAACCCTGCCGGTATATATATATATATACATTTTTTTTTTCTTTTTGCTTCCCCTTTCTTCTTATTCCTTTATTAAGCTATGTCGGTCCACATTCACTGTAGATATGGATGCTGATGCAGCTCGAATGCTAGCCCAGGGTCTTAAGACCCACAAAAGGAAAGGTGCAGCATCCTCGAGGGCGGCGAAGAGGACAAGGGTAGAAGAGACCAGCTCGACCGTACCTACCCAGGCGACTATTGCTGTCGACTCTCCCTCCGACGTCGAGCTTGCAGTTCCCCAGGCCTCTTTAAGGAGCCCCCCGGTCGAGGTTTCTACTCCAGAGGCCCGGTCCGAGGAGGCATCGGGGGCCGAACGGAGAAGGAGAAAGAAGATATTGGCCCGCAAGAGCCGCAACAGCAGTGCCGCCATCGAGGAGGCTGATGGCTCCGAAGAAGATCCAGGGAAAAATCCCTTCAACAATAGGGATATAATAAAGAGATTGGTCGACGGGTGCATCCTACCCGAGGTCATCCACAGGACTGTTCACGCTGATCTTGAGTAGCGGGTCTATGACTCTCTGGGGTCCTTTCTCGAGGTAGGTCAATTTATTCCTTTTCTCTTCTCGCCTCTTGGCTTAGCTTATTCCTCAGCTTTTATATTGACTCCCTGGCCGCTCTTGTAGATTGGACACCAGCTCATCACCAACATCGAGGTGATGAACAATGCTAGGAAGGAGGCCGCTCAAGTGGAGGAAGGTCGCCTGGCCGAGGCTACCCACCTCAAGGAGAAGATCGTCGAAGTCACGAGTCTCCAAGAGGCACTGCAAAAGGAGGAGCAAACCTCGGCAGACTTGAGGGCCATCTTGGAGGAGGAAAGAAAGAAAGCAGAGGCCGAGGTCTCCGAGTTGAAGGCGCAGATCCCGACCCTAGTTTCGGAGGCAACGGTCCGGGCAGTAGAGGAGTTCAAAACCTCCTCCGAGATGAGGGATCTGAAGGTCGAGTTCGGCCAGGCCGCCTTCATCAAGGGCTTTGAGCTCTGCCAAGAGAAGGTGATCGAAAAGTTTTTCGAGCTGGACCTCAGCTTTCTGGATGAGGCATCCAATGACGAAGCCGGGCCTTCTGAGGCTACTGCCGGTCTTCCTCTAGCCGAGACTTCCTCGACTGCTGCGATTACCATGATCGATCTTCCGGGGGTGCCGAGCTCCCCTACTGCCCCAGAGGTCCGAAACCTCTAAATTTGTATTCTCCTCCTTTTTTTTTTTGCAACTTTTTCTCATTCTCTTATACTTAAGAACTATTTAATCAATGAAATCAGGCTCTTCTTTGCAGAGGGCTCCTCTTTTTTACTCTACATTCTTTTTCTTCTCTTTTATTTTCCGGTACTGATTTGTGTTATGGCACTCTTGTCTTCCAACGATAGTGCCCCGCCGAAGCTCTCCCCCTACCTCAGGGGATTCTTCTGAAGTTGATAGTCTGGGACCTTAGAAGGGAAGTTCATCACCTGACGAAGAAATCCAAGAAGCTGGATGACGAACTTCATCGACTGAGGAAGAGCCATTCGGAAGTCACTGCGGAGGCTGCTCACTTTCGGGATCTCCACAAAAAAGGCTTCATGGACTACATCCGAAGGAAGGCTAACTTCGTGAGGGAGCTTGAGGAACTCCGAAAATGTTCCAGCGATCGATCTTGGACTCAAGCTTCCAAGATTAGCTCCCTTGAGGTCGAGCTGGCGGCTGCACAGGAGAAGATCGATCAATTGGAAGGGAGCTCATCCTAGCTCACAACTCAGGCTGACCACGATCGAGACTAGTCAAAAAAATTCTTCGACTTTCAAAAGCAGCTGCAGGACATCGAGGTGAACTACAACACCTACCGAGTCGGCTGGTGCAGGCAAGTAGATGACTACCGAAGGAAGCTCAGGACAGCGACCGACGAGGTTGCCCACCTTCAGAGGCAGTTGTCTGAGAGAGAGTCCAGGCCGTCTCTGCACAAGGCTCTGACGAGCTCCGTTCCTTAAGAGGAACCATAAAAGAACTGTCCGTGGCCCTTAGGCAAGAGAAGGCTGAACTGCAGTGGCTGAAGATTCAGCTGGCCTACGAGCAGCAGGCGGTCAAGGATGCCGAGGTGAAGTTCGAAGTCCTGAGGAAGAGGCTTCGGGAGTCGGAGGGCGAGAGTCGACAGTTCCACCAAATGTATTGAGAGATGCTGTTAAGAAAGAAAGAACTGGAAGAACAAGTCAAAAACTTAAGGCAATCCTCGATGATGGCTGGAACCAAGAGTTCGAAGTCTGAAGAAGTCGAGCTTCCTTAGAGTTTCTTTACCTTTTACTCTATGTATTCTTTCCTTTTCTTGTCGTTTTTCTTTTTTGGCCTTCAAAGGCTTTGTAATGTACACTTCACTAATGAAATGAAAAAAAAAATTTCTATTATCTTGTCCATTCTTGCATTAAGTTATCGTTTATCGAACTTCTTTTGTCTTTCGTCTTGTTCAAGGTCGACATCGTTTGAAGGTTCTTGATCGTCGTCGTGTTGATTTGTCCCTTTTGTTCATGATCGAAGGTCTTTTCGAGGCCATTCGAGTTTGACGCTTCCTCCCGATGCTCGAGTTTGGAGGTCCAAACTTCTCGTTACCTCAAGGAAGTCGATTTTCTCCCACCAGTGTTGGGTTTCCTCTTGGAGATTGAGGGTTTTTGACAAGAACCTCCTTCCTTGTTGAGATGAGGTTTCCTGTGTCTTTGATGTAGTTTGTTTTTCCCTTATCACTAGCGTGGCTCGTCACTTTCCTTTTTCTCTTTTTCTTTTTTTTTTCGAGTGGGGGTTTTCTTCTGCTCTTAACGGGGTTATAGGAGTGTAGAGGAGTCGTTGAGGAGGCTTTCCTCCTTATTCGATCTTGAACGATCGGGTCTTCATTTATGTCAAGATGAGGTTCTCCTCCTGTTTCCGACGCAGTCGATTTCAGCTTATGTTAGGATGAGGTTCTCCTCCTGTTCCTAACAGGGCTGTGGGGATACGTAAGGGCCGTTGCAAGGGCCTCTCCCTCCATCCGATCTCTAAATAATCAGACATTCGACTTTGCTCATGTTAGAATGTGGTTCTCCTCTTGTTCCTAACAGGGCTGTGGGGGCACGTAAGGGCCATTGCAAGGGCCTCACCCTCCATCCGATCTCTAAATAATCGGACCTTCGACTTTGCTCATGTTAGGATGAGGTTCTCCTCCTGTTCCTAACATGGCTGTGGGGGCACATAAGGGCCGTTGTAAGGGCCTCTCCCCCCATCTGATCTTTAAATAACCGGACCTTCGACTTTGTTTATGTTAGGACGAGATTCTCCTCCTGTTCCTAACATAGCTGTGGGGGCACATAAGGGCTGTTGTAAGGGCCTCTCCCCCATCCAGTCTTTAAATAACCAGACCTTCGACTTTGCTCATGTTAGGACAAAGTTCTCCTCTTGTTCCTAACATGACTGTAGGGGCACATAAGGGCCGTTGTAAGGGCCTCTCCCCCCATCCGATCTTTAAATAACTGGGCTTTTGACTTTGCTCATGTTAGGACGAGGTTCTCCTCCCGTTCCTAACACGCTTAGTTTCGATTGTCGGAAGGAGCTACTCCCTGTTGTTACGAGCTCATGTCAAAAGAAAAGATATGCAAATATGAAAGAAACTTTTATTTGAGGCAAAGTTATTGGTAATACATTCGTAGATTTTTCGAATCCCATAGTGGTAGAAGGTCTGCTCCCCGTCGGGGTCCTCCAGAGATGGAGTTGATAATTTCAATTGGAGGCCGATCTTCAGACTGCTCCTCCCTCTTTGGCGGCTCCGATTGTGGCAGGGCTCTCGATCGATCTTCCCTACCTTCAGACCGACGTCGAATGAATCTGTTGAGCCGACCTCGTCTGATGAGCTCCTCGATCTCGTCTCGAAGCTGAATGCACTCCTCTGTGTCGTGGCCGTGGTCATGATGATAGAGGCAGAACTTGTTAAGGTTGCACTTTTCGGGGTGTGTGCACATCCTTTCCAGCCTCGGCAGCTGCTCTCTGACCTCCATCAGTACTTGGGTTTTCGATGCATTGAGAGAGGCGTAGCTGTGGAATTTTCCTGGGGGAGAGCCCCGCCAAACTCTGCGGTCCGGGCTTCTCTACCTACGAGCCCGGGGAGGAGTCTGGACATGCTTGTGTCTCGAGGGAGTTCTAGAATGTGGTCGAGCTTCACTCGGCCCTTTTCCAACTGCGTGCTTGCTGGAGTCGCCAGCCTGCCGCTCCTTTGCGGCCTCCTCGTCCTTCAGCTTGAAGGCTTCCTCTGCCCGAGCATACCCTTCAGCCTGAGCCAACAGATCAGCGAAGTCCCTGGGATACTTCTTTTCCAGGGAGAACAGAAGATCGTTCTTTTGAAGACCGCTCTTCAAGGTGGCCATTGCAACCGATTGGTCCAGGTTCCGGACCTCCAATGTGGTGGTATTAAAATAGTTGACGTAAGTTCGGATGGATTCTCTCTCCTTTTGCTTGATGTTAATGAGAGACTCCGAACCTCTCCGGGGATGCCGACTGCTGACGAAATGAGCAACGAACT
>NC_026001.2:34742476-34782995 GCF_000442705.2 Elaeis guineensis | reverse complement strand
GGTGGCTCATCTGATCAAAGGAGAAGATAGTACCTGACTTCAGTGTCGAGTATCAATTTTTTGCTGCTCCCTTCATGGTAGACGGGAAAGCTCGGCACAAGATGGCATCTGGTGCGCCATAGAGCAGCATCATTGTCCGAAAGGTCTCCAGGTAGTCAATCGGATCTAAGGTCCCATCGTAGCTCTCGAATTGGAGGAGCTTGAAGTTTGGCAGGATTGGTTCCTGCATTATCATTTGAGAGAAAGGAGGGTCAGTGCAGATGTCCTCACCGTAAGCAGTGGGAGCACGGTGGAGCTCTTCGATCTGCCGGTTCATCTCCTGAAATCTTTGATCCAAGAGATCCTCTCGACTGTGAGTCTTGAGGGTCTTCTGATGGAACGGAGGTAGGGACTCTCTGGGGGTGGAATCATGATCGGACGGAGGGCTCTCTGCCTTCTACTTTCTCTTTCTGGGGAAGACAGGGCGACTGGCCCAAGTGGCCCGCCTGATCGTCAGATTCTGAAACTCTGACGATGCTTTTTCCAACCGCATTGATGCCTACGGCTGCTGCGGCTGCTGCTGCATGGCCTGCACCACTTCAGTGAGGCCCCTGACCTGCTGAACCAGTAAGTTGAACTGCTCAGCTTGGAAAACTGGAGACGAGGCCAAAGCTTGTGGGGCTCACTGAGATCTGGCCGTAGAGGCCGTGGATCGTCTGGTGGATGCCTTTCGGGGAGGCATCAGGTGGAGATCTGACAGAGAAGGAGAAGAAGATGTCAGAGAAGATGACCGGAGACGGTCCCGTTGAGGACTCCTTTGAGAATAAGGGTACTGCGAAGACACAGGACCCTTTCCTCTAGCGCCAATTCTGTTGGTGTAGAATTCCGCCAACGCTGGAGAATCTGGAGTTGAGGGGATCGCGTCCGTCATCGGGACCTGCAAGAAAAGTCTAAACCAGAGTTGGGGTTGCTCCGGCAAGATCCTTCGATGCTCAAGTCAGTACTCTGCCTCAATAGAAATAGAGCACTCGAATGAGAATTTTAGCAGAGTTTTGAGATAGAGTTTAGAGCTTAGAGAAGAACGTATCTGGGGGTCCCTTTTTATAGATGAAAAGCGTAACTGATCGACAGCGACGTCTGTAACCACCTGGTAGTGGGCCGTTCGGGGCCACACGGAGTTTGTTATGGAGAGTAGTGGCGTCAGGGGGCGTTCAGGGCCACGTGGAGTTTGTTATAGAGAGTGGAGTGGTGTCTGTTGTCGCGACTTGCCAGAGAGTAGTGGGGCCACGTGGAACCTGTTACAGAGAGTGGAGTGGGGTAGTGGCCATTGTCGTGACTTGCCAGAGAGTTCGGGCCTGATGGCTGAAGCTCGGTTGGGATGTCTGATGAAGCAGAATGGCTCTCTATCTCAGTCATCTGGAGAAGCTCGGATGTTTCTGAGGTTGCTGACGAGTCTACTGTTGTCGGATGCCTTAGGTGCTGATGCTACAGGTGGGAGTCATCTGCTGTAGAAGCTCGGATGGGGACTTTCTGTGGGTGAAGTTCGGTAGAAATTTGATTGCCAGAGAAGTCCGTCTGGGATTTACCTGATATGGAAGCTTGTCTGAAGATTGTCTGTCGGAGAGGTCCGGTTGCATGAGAAATCTGGCAGAAGGTCGGCTGATAGCGTAATTCAGAAGGCATTGTGGAAGTTCGTCCGCTGGAGGAGACCGGATGGATCTGTGGAAGGTCGGCTGGCACTGTCAAAGGTTGATGGTGGGAGAGGTTCGGAAGACACCAGAGACAATCGGTCACTGTAGAAATCTGGCTACTGGAGCACGTCCGTTGTAGAAGTTCGCTCGAAATCCAACCACTGTAGAAGTTCGGATGGAGTCCGATTCCTGTAGGAGTCCGGAAGGAGTCTGCTTACCGTAGAAGCCCGAATGCAGATCGATTGTCGTAGAAGTTCGGAGTAGACTGCTTACTGTAGAGGTCCCACCGTTGGAGAAGCTCGGTCCTTGATGAAGTTCGGAAGAGGTTCGGAGTAGAGATCCTGCTGGTGGAGCCTGTTCGTTGTAGAAGCTCGTCTGTGATCCATCCACTATAGAAGTTTGGACGAAGCCCGGCCCTTGTAGGAGTTCGGATGAAGTTCACATGCAATAGAAGTTCGGGGTAGAGATCTGACTTTTGTAGAAATTCGTCTGGAATCCATCCGTTGTAGAAGTTCGGACGGAGTCCGGCTCCTGTAGGAGTCCGGGAGGAGTTCGGAGTAAAGTCGTTCGTGACCGGAAGAAGTCTGAAAGAGATTTGGAGAATAGTCGATCACTGTAGAAAATCAGCTGATAGTGAAGCCCAGAGAGCATTTGGAGCAGTCCGGTAGATGAATGGAGGAGCTTATTATTGTAGAAGTCCGGATGGTATTATGGAAGCTCGGACGATCGAGAGAGTTCAGAAAGACGCCATACAAAGTCAGAAACCGGAAGAGCCCTGGAAGGGTCGGCTTTTTACAAACTTCGATTTGGGGTATTTTATACCCAACACATGTTATATTCAACACCACCAAAAATCTAATGAGTTATGGTAAGTACTGGTTCTACTAGGATTATTTTAGTTAATTATATTGATCAGGGCATTGTTTTTATTTATTTATGTCAATTTCTCAACAACAGTAGGAGAGGATTACGAGTGCGTCTTATATTGAGTGACATGCGTTGTTGGTGGTCCACAGAATGCTTCCCCGAGTACTGTAGTTCAAAAACAAAAGTGAGTGGGTTATAGCGTATGACAACCGATAATCATCTCTCAGAAAATTAGGAAGTCAAGGTCTTCATAATATGCCATGAGAGGAATGGGCGCCCGTGCCTCTTCTCTATTATATCGGGCACCAGTCAAGTAGTCCATGTTCTCCTTTTGATTGTACATGAGACAGTTTAATGCATCAATTTTTTTTCAAATTCTTTTATTTATTAATGTTGCTGCTGAAAATCGATCGAGGTCGGAGAGAGGGCGGCTGAGCCTCGTGCAGGGTTACTGATGCTGGAGTGACTTACAAAACAAGACCAAATCAGAGATTGTGGCTCCGGTGAGGGTCTTTCGATGCTCAGTCAGATTCAAAAAATAATGAAGTAGCAACGAGCTCTCTGAGAGGGTTGATTGGCTTACCTGATCCTCGAAACTCCAGTGGTTTATATAAAAAGCTGTCGAATAGTTGGTTATACAGTTGTGAGATTATGTGATCTCGAGATTGCAGGGCCATTGGACATATCATTGTGGGCTAGATAATCCAGCCTTCAATCGCTCCTGCAAGATTGGGAGAGTCAGTTACACCTGAGTTGATCCACTCAAGGTGGACAGCTCGGCTCTGCATAACGATTGGTGGTCATGGTGGCAGCTTAGCCACTTGAAGTAGTCTTTGACACCACGTCGATCTGAGTGCTCATGACGATCGTCGATCCGAGGCTCTCATGGTAACCACCATAATACTATCCTCCTACTGCTGAGTCTGAGAATCAGACAAAATGAGTATCCTAAAAATATCTCGGATCGAGGGGCGTATGCATCTTCAAATTGACACATATATGCAGCATTTAAAATGAGTGAGGTCAGCTTAGTGCAATGGACGCAAATGGCTGTGAGCGATGGGACCATTCAGGTGATAATCTTTTTTTTTAAAAAAAAATTAATTATCCAGTGGTGGCTTTTCATTTCCTCCCCTCCCTTTAAATTTGCGCTTCAAGAACGTTGAAAGGTGATAGCAACCTTCGCCTATTTTGTTGGTCTATTGTGATTCCTGGAGGCAAGATGGATCCCCAACACATGAAGAAGTTTCAATTGATATCGTCCTGCAGGAGCTAGGCCAGAGTTCTATCCATTGGCCCACCGGCTCTGGTGAGGGGTGACACCCAGGTTTCGATCACCATATCGAAACTTGAGGTTAGAAGAGATAAAAATCCCACTCCGATCATTGAGCCTGTGATTCTTTTGCCGACGGTCGCGGTGGCCACACTCGAGGAGACCTCATTAGATAAAATATTGGTGGAGCAAGCACAAGGAGAGGATGCGAACAACCATTCGTCAAGAGCTTCGGTGGGGGAGAGATGAGCGGAGGCCGCGATCGGTCTTCCCGAAGGGATGTCGGAAGCAAGCACAAAAATCGATGAGTCTCAAGAGCCGGTGAGGCAGCCAAATGTATCCTTATGTCTATCCTCCACGAAGGTCCCTCGCAGCCAGCATCTTCTACTCTCTCAGCGATAGAGGATCTCCAAGTTATGGCAAGACTCCTAAGGAATTTTCTTCCTCCATTTGAAGGAAAGCCTTTGGATGGACGAGGAGCACAATAACAAATGTTGAGCGCCTTCAGATCTCTCATTTAGGTAAAAGATTTTCAAACACTTATTTTTCAATCTTCTACCACCGGCAATGCTTTTAATAATTATTCATAAAATTTTGCACAGGTAGGACATTACCTCACCAATTTTGTTGGCTCCACCCCTGATGATCTGTCCTTGAAACTTACAGCGATGAGGGAGGAAGTTGACTTGTTAAAACATCAACCGGAGCAGATGGAGAACAAGAATGGTGAACTGGCGAAGGAGCTCGACTCTTCTGAAGAGGCCCTCCACGAAGCTCGAGAGATGATTGATCATCGAGATGAGAAATTGAGGCAGGCTGAACAGTGGATTGAGGCTCTCGAGCGGTAGAGGTCTAGAGCCGAAAGGAGGGTCAAGAATCTCAAGAGACAGATTGAAAGTCTCGAGAGATAGAGATTAGAGGCCGAGAGAGACTGCCACCAGATCCGTGATGATTTGGAGTAGCTAAGGAGGACACTCGGGGGAAGGAAAAGCCGAGATCTTTTCCTTCTTGAAATTCATTCTCGAAGGAGTCCTAGCGAGGGTCTAGCCAAGAGAGCTAGAACTTCAGAAGGGATGAGCCATGGAGAAAGAATGCCTCGGAGAGATGAGTGCTCTACTTCTAAAGGGGTCCAGGCATCTTTAGAACTACCTATTGGAACTCGGGAGACCTTGTCAGAAGTGGAGAATTTGAAGAAGAAGTTGGAGCAGAGAAAGGTAAATCACAAACTCCTCTGGAAAAAATTTATAGAGCAAGGGCTTTTACTGAAAAATGCTGAAAACAGAGAAAGTCAGTTGGCCAAGAATGGAGCCAAAATCATAATCCAAGCTTCTAAGGTGGCATTTTTCACGGGCTTCGAGAAGTGTAGAACCATCATTCGGATGTATTTTTCCTCAAACCCTATCGAGCCCCTATAGACGGACTGTCTGGATGAGCGCTTGTTGGCTATGGCGGTAGATAGTGCGGAGAGATTTGTGAGGGTATCCTGCTTTCCTATCGAGGTGAGTAACATCGACGTAGCCATACAAACCGAGGGGGATGTCAGCACTGAGGAAAACTACTTCGTAGATAGTTGCCCTGGTGATGCTTCTAAGTAGTGATTTACATCTTTTTTTTTTGTAATCTGGACCTTCCAATCTTGTAATAGAATTTTCATAAGAATATATAAATGCATTTGATTTTGGTTCCATGTATGGATGGATACAAATCATGTTCTGAGGCATACTAATCGAGTGTCAATATATATTAGGTACCTAGCTATAACTTGAAATCATAAAACTTAATTAGCATTGTAATTTAAGCAAGTGCATAATCCGGGCCATTTCGAGCAAGGCATGGGACAAGCCATAATCCGAGTTGAAATTTGAGCTAAATTAAGTTTAGCTAAAGTTAGAATCATAAAATGCAATATGAATTATAATTTGAATTTCGATCCCAGCCAGATATCTCATACCTGTCATACAGCTTTTGAGAATATTGAAATTCGAATCGTTTCCATGTGGGGAGGTGTTGGTGCACGTCTCTATGCATCCCTTCGAAAGTGGCATAAAGCATGATTTACGTGCCACTAGCTTTAACTACCAAATTGACGATAGAAATTATATCCACCAGTGGTTGCCACGCATCGTGTACATGTTCGCTTTTCATCTATTCACATCTCCTGCAATTAATGCACTAATGGGAGATGGTCTTTAGAGATTTTGCTGATCCAAGAATTATTTAAAGCCCCAGACAAGACCATACGTAGGCTCTGCAAAGTTTTAGATTGTTCTTCTCCTTTTCTGGTGTAGGCACTTCTTTCTTCCATAATCCTCTAGGTTTTGAGAGAAATGGCCTCCAAAGCTTCTGCCTTCACACCATTAGGATTTTGATCTAAGCTATCTGAGAGGGACATAGTAGCACTTTATGGACAGTACCAGATCCCTCCAAAGTTTTAGTTAGAAGTTCTTGATCCAGACGACCAAGTCTGCCAACCACCTCCGGGACGGATGAGCCTTTACGAGGAATGTTTTCGAGCAGAGTTGCGGCTTCCTTTCCACCCCTTCTTTGTGATGTTTCTCCAATTTTTTGAGATATCACCATGCACGATTGTGCCAAACTCTTGATGGCATATCTGTGGCTTCATTGCAGTATGTGTCTTGGCTAGGATCGATGTCAGCATTACATTTTTTTGTCTCCTTTTTAGCCTTAGATGGCATCCAAATTCGTGCAAGTGGTGGTACGTGATGCCTCGAAAGAAGAAAGATGGCTTATGTTTATAGTTTTCGGGCATGCCTTCTGTCGTCCACGATTGGAAACTAGGGTTCATCTTCATTTCTCAGACATCAAGTGAAGATTGGGGTTTCATCATCTAGGGCAAACCTCAAGAGGCCGCACTAAAGGAACCCTCGACAAATGGATGCTTGAAGCAAGATTTAGCAATTCTGCATGGCTTCAAGGTTCCAGATCTGAAAGAGCTGCTGTCAGCCCAGACACTATTTAATGTTGGCATCAGTTAGGCCGCACCCCAAGGTATATGAAGGTGAGCTGCTTATGCCTTGAATTCTACTAATTTTTGTTACTTCTACCCTAATAATCTGATTGTCTCGATTATAGAGGTGGTTCCTGGGAAGAGCCCGAGTCCACCAAAAAAGAAGGCCCTATGAAAAAGGATATCCAAGCCCATGGTGTTGGGATACACAGGAGTTTCATGCATGCATTTCAAAAATTTTTACAGTAAAAAATATTAGATTAAACTATTTAATCTATAAATATATATATAAGATCTAATCTTAAAACTTCTACAAACAGATCTATGACATAAATTTATATGCATAAAAATTAAAATTTAAAACAATAAACATGTGAACTAAAAATCAGCATTTAGTAATAGATCTAATCTACTACTATCAGGGTTTCGAACCCAATACCTGAGCGTGGGTGGTCAAGCTCCATAATTGAGAATGTAAATCTGAAAGTCCTCTCTAATCGCTTGCAGCCGCACAAGCGTCCGGCTTCTATGGATGGTCCACATAAAGCCCTCAGATCAATCAGCCCTTCAAGGGAGTGCTAGCTCATGCAGTCAGCTTCTGATGGTGGATCTGATTTGAACTCCTTCTTCGATCATCTCAAACCTTTTTGATGTTGAAGATGAATCAGAGGAGATATTGAATGATGGAGGAAAGGTAGATGAAGACTCTCTTCTCTTTGATTTTTTCTCATCCAGAAATCTTAGAACAGTTCTAGGTCTCTCACCCAAGAGGAGATCGGTCTCCTCTTTTGTTCACGCCAAAGAAGATAAAAGCCCACCCAAACCTCATGCCCTAATAAATATATTCAGCCCCTCTTTCCCTTTGGTATCTCATGGTGAAAACCACAAATGTTTGGGCACACAAAAAAGAAGGCTTTTTATGGTTGTCACGCACATGAGATTAGATAGGATAAGGGCTGGAGTTTGTTGCAATTCAAATCATTTTGAATTTCAATTTAACTCTAACTTTTCTTACTTTTATTTGACTTAAAGAGGGACCTACTAGATGATTTTGGGCATGAAAATATATGGGAGCTCCTCTTTTTTATCGCACAAAACAGGCTCCTTCACAAGGCACCGACGAGTGGGGTGATAGGGATAGGTTTTTGAGTCTAAATTCAAACATTTTGAATTCAATTTAAAACAAACTAATCACTCCAAAGAAGGTGACAAAAAGGGGTTTAGCTTCAATTTTTCTCACACACAAACTGATTTTGTGCGATGAGAAAAGGGTGAGTTTTTTTGGGTGGCGCAAGGGAGAGAGTCCCATTCATTTGGGACTCTAGGGTTTAACCAATTAGATTTCTTTCAAATCCAATCCAATTAGACCTAAATAAAATATGATGAATCTAATCTAATTAGGATCCAATAATATCAATTAAATCTGATTAAATCAGTAAATTAATTGAGTCATAAATCGATCAAATTAGGATTTTTCTCCCTTACTGATTAGGTCATCTCATAACCTAATCAATCTGACATGATTGAATCTAATTCAATCAGACTTGAGCCAGACTTTAATGGTCCATCAAATTGAGTTAATTAATGATCTAATTATAATTAATCTTCTATTAATGATAGAGTCTTAGTCCAATGGGACTCTCCAAATTAGCCATCCGATTGGAAAAAAAACTTCTAATGTATGTGATCCCATAAGTTCGAACCTAAGCCGATAGTATAGGAACAGATTTCTGTACCAATCGAAGCAACCATCTAGCAATGGTTCCCAATGTCTAGATAGGCTAAATGTATGCAAAGTAATACTCAAGAACCTACTTGGATATAGTTACCGTATAATTCATCCTTTTGACCCTTGATGCTAGGATGACTTAAAGTTTAAAATGTCAACTCTTAACAGTACATCCATTATGTGTCTCAATCTAAAAAATTTTGTGACTCCTCGTAAGGATTGCTCTAGCAAAGGTCTTACTAAATTGAAATACAAAATATTCTCTCCAATCTTTTGGAGTGAATAATTTCATCTTGACTCACGCATCGACTTCACAAGTACTTGACTGTGCCCAAACATCTTTCAATCCTGAATTAAAAATTCAGATAGTCCAGCATCAAAGCATAGTGAGTTGCTTGCAAGTCACCATGGTGATCTCAGGTCGGAGGGACATTTATACCCATATCCTTTTGGAGTGACACTTGACAGTAGAGTACTCCGAAGTTGGTCACGTTTAGTGAAATATACTCCTACATTTCACTTGTATGCCATACCAGCACCTCTACGCTCCTTGATTAAGAGGACAACCAATCTATATGGCACACAACGACCTACACTTGATATATCTATCATCCTAGTAATAGCATATCACTTGGTCGCAAACTCATTTAAGGACTAAACGATAAATCCTCCTTTATCGATTTAAAATAGTTCTAAGTGTTAGATGTATATCTTAGAAGCCAATATGACTGACACATTGTAATAATTTTAGGATACAATTTTGTACTTAATATTGATATGATCAATAAAAGGATAATTTCTTTTTCATTCAAATGTGATGTGTTCTTGAATCATCCATGAAATTAATTTCGATACATATTCTCAAGGTGTTGAGAATTAGAGACATGTATTTAATTCCTGAATACTTCTAATCATAGGATCATCATAAGAATGGTGATAGATCCGGATAGACTGACGTATAAATCACTTCTTTCGGGATAGATGAGTCTCTATCTACTGTGTAGAGACACAGGGTGATGAGTGCGGGTGGTTGCTAGGGAATAACTAGTACTGAGCATAAGCATACAAGAGATCACTTGAATTTCTATTCAATAGTCAGTGATTGTCTCGATACTGTAGTTATGTAACTGATCCTTTGATTTGAAATGGTACTATCACTCGTAGTGAGGCTGCTAAAATTTGACTGACATATTAACATGGGTCTCAATGAGCTTTTGTAGTGGATGTTGGCGACAGTTGGTCTACTATAGGAGTGAGGTGTGCATCAAGATAGGATCTATTGACCTTGATAGAGAGGAGTAGTCCTATAAAATTTAAAAGGCTAAGTCCAAGAATCTATGGCCATAGTAGTGTAATTGATGAAAAAAATTTTCATAGAAGTCACAACTGGACTTGAGCTAATCAAATCTATCATATGACTGACGTTGAGGTTTGACGATTTATTCATGACCTGTCATCTAGTCGGAACTCATGATAAAGGATTAAATCACACGTTAACTATACCTAGAGGTTCATTTCAGTTCTACAAGATTGCCACTACATACTGTTAGGTGTCACTGATGGATTGTGAGAGCTTACTAGGATTGTTCTGGATCGACAATCCTTGCTGAGTTAGAGTAGAATTATTTCGACCTATTGAAAAGAGTTTCAATGATACAATGATAGAGATCATTGTATATCTCATTATCAGATAGAATTGAACCTATAGAGTCACACGATAAATAGATTAGGTCTGAAATAAGTAATTAAGCTTATGAAGTGTCAATTGGATTTAGAAAAATCTATTGGGTTCATAATAACCTTGCTAGCACATGGTTGGACCTAATTTCGCTTTCAGTTAGGATTACTTATTTGATAAGATAATTCTAACTTAACTATCTGTTAATAACCTACATGAATAAGATTAATGAGACTCCAATTATTGGGTGTCTAAGGTTATGGATCATATTAATTAAGGGTACAAGTCTCTAATTAATTTTTTTTATAATTATTTTTGGGCGCCACCTTGATTTGATCAAGTTGGGTGTGTCTATTGATAAGGGGGCTTTTAGTTCTCTTATGGGGCATCTCTTGAGTGTATTTTGGGATGTCTAATTATGGGTGCAAGGGCCCTAATTGTTGGTGCCTAAAGGGTCTCCTAAAGTAAGTTGGATAACTTAAGTTAATAGGAAATCCAATACAAGTAGGACTTGTATTATGTGATTGAATAGGATTTAATCCTCATGTCTATTTAAAGGGACCTCCCCTAAGATTCCTAAAGCATCAAACTAGTAGCCCCTCACACCCAAAGGCTCTCCCCATGCCCTCTCTTCCTCTTCTTTTCTCTTCTCTTGGGGTTCTACATGCCCCATCCTTTGGGATGCGAGTCCCAAGGAGTTCCATGCCCAAGGTGTTGGGCATCCCATAATTTATTGGTTGCTGGTGTTTTGTAGTAGCACATAACAAGAAGAAAAGTCTAAAGAAGAGGAGAAGAAGAGATCAAGGAGAAAGATCAAGCGTTGATCGCGATCCAAACTTCGTTCAAATTCAGCAGGCTGAATTTTAAGAGAACCAAAATTTAGATTAAAGCAGATTGTTCCAGCCTGATCCTGAGTAGATACTCATAGACGCCAAATACTTGTATGGCTAAGAGAAATATCTTCTCTTTCAAATCTAAATTTGAAGAAAAAGATTATGAAACAGGTATATGATTTGATCACAATCTGAATTTCAGCATATATCAATTTCAACATATAAGATAAATCTATGTAGTTTTATATTTTTATACATACATAATTTAGATTAAAAATATTTTAATCTTATTCTCTACTGTGATATTTAGAAAATAAAATTTTTGAAACACATATGCATGCACCAAATCTCGAATTTCAATAGTGATATCAGAGCCACGAATTTTTGTATGCTGAATTTTGATATACATATTTTTGAAAAAAATTCAAAATTATTTTTTTCTTGATACATGAGATATATAGATGGATCTTCTAATCTAAAATTTATTTTAATTTTAATTTTAGAATATATAGTTGATATGTAATTACATGTATAGATCTGAATTTTGATCTAGAAAGAGTTCTAGTTCATGTTCATGTGATACATAGATGCATGCATAAAATTTAAAATTTTTATATAATCTAAATTTTAATTCATTTATGTGATATATAATTATATATTTAGATCATAAATTTACTTTTAATCTGATCCATGATTAGTATATGAGATATATGATATCATGCTAAGATCTAAAATTTTGTTTAGATCTGATTTTACATGCATATATATGATATATGTTTGTATGCTAAAATCTAAAAATTATTTTCATATTTTAAAACTTACTTTTATGTAATAAATTTAGATCTAAAATATGATTCTAGAATCTAAAATTTATATTTATGCATGAGAGTTTTGGTCATAAAAAACTATAAATTAGGTCATGTAATAGGATTGCATTTAAGATTTTTGATTTGAGTCATATGGGTCTAATCCGATTAAGTAATTGATCAAACCAAGTCAAATATTGATATGAATCAGATCAATTAAGTTAATGATCATACAATTATTATTGATCAAATCGATTGAATCCCATATACAGAATCGATTAATCTAATGACCTAATTTGGCTCGCTGGTTTGAGCCCGATTCGCTAGAGCTAACCAATTCTGATCAATTGACTTATTGGTGTCTAAGGCAAGTTAATGAGATATGATTATTTAATTAGTTTTGTTAGCTGATTTAGCCAATTTATTGGTGTCTTAGGAAGGCAATGGGGGGACCCCCATCGATCTCCACTTATCTGGCTAATTTAGAAAATTAGGTCTTGAATAAGGTTGCTTAGCAATCTGGTTTAACCCATGCCAGTTAGATCGATCATATGATGACTGATTAGATGAGATCTAAACCTAAACTTTTTCATAACTATTAAGTCTATAGGTCTTCCATCATTGTAGATGTACGGGCGTGCTACCGACATTGATTGTTCTCAGCTGGTTACAGTGGTTTAGTTGCATCAAAATATACAACCACTCTATTAGCAAAGAGTTGCTCTAGGATAAGGATAGGGTTGGATCCAATAACTGTTAGGTGAGAGACCCAATGACGGTCTTGCACCGCTCGTGAATGGTGGATCGGGCTTAACTAAGAAGTGTGGGCGATAACTATTAGGTGAGCCCACATGACATAGAGACCAAGTTACTGCAACATGCTTAGTAAAGCATCTAGGCAAAGAGTTACCTATGCATCAGTGTGCATGTCACCAATAACTGTTAGGCGAGGTGCATGTCATCGGTGGGACCGTAGCATCCACTAGGAATCCTTTGTCACGTTAGAATTTTTATTTTCTTTTCGAAGAGTGGAGGGATCCGATAAATTAGTGGAGCCATTGTTTGTATCTTAAAGTTTCTAGAAGTAAATATAAATATTAAGTAAAAAGTCTGACTTAAATCTCTACTCTCGCAAGTTAAAACATCATGTCAACCTCAAACTCTCCAGCCCGCATCCTTGAAACCAATCATTTGATCGATACCAATTACAAAGACTAGCTCAAAAATCTCAGGATTATCCTGATCTTAGAAAAATTAAGCCATGTTCTCAATCAGGATCCTGTAGTGCTACTAAATCATCCTACTGCTGAGCAAAGAGCTGCTTTTGAGAAGTGGATGGATGAAGACAGTCGGGTCAAATGTTATGTCCTGGCATGTATGTCAAATGAGTTGCAAAGCCAGCACGAGCATATGCCCACTGCCTGAGCCATGATCACTCACCTACAAAAGTTATATGGTGAGTAGAGCTATACTGCGCACTTCGAAGTATCTAAAAGACTCTTCAATCTGAAAATGCACGAGGGGCAATCTGTCCATGAGCACTGTATGACAGTGATCAAGGATATTAAGAAGCTTGGAAAGCTCGAGCTAGAAATGCAAAAGAAATTACAAATAGATCTAATCCTTCAATCTCTTACCAGTTTATATAGTCAATTCATTATGAATTTTCATATGAACAAACTTGACTGCACTATTCTCGAACTTGTTAACATGTTGGTCACCATGGAGGGTACCTTGAAGAGTTCAAGGGGCACTGTTCTCGCTGTGGAGTGAACTTCTTCTTTCAAGAGAAAGCCTACTAGAAGGAAGAAGGTTAAATCCGTAAAGAAGTAGAAGAAAGAGAGCAAGCCAAAGAAGATGGTCCAAAGGCGGTTGAGGCAAGAGGAAAGTATTTCCACTACCATGCTAAAGGCCACTGAAGAAGGAACTGTCCTAAATACCTGGAGAGCCTGAAGACCAAAAAGGATGATAAAACTTTCGAAGGTATGCTCGTAATAGAATCTAATCTTATGGTTTCTTCTACTTCTAGTTAGGTATTGGACTCTGGCTCGAGTGCTCATATATGTACCTCAATGCAGGGTCTAATAGAAAGTAGGAGGTTGAGGGAAGGTGACATGATCCTTCAAGTCGGCAATGAAGCAAAGGTTGCTGCAGAGGTCGTTGGCACTTATCCTTTTCGATTATCGTCTGATGGTAGATTAGATTTGAAAGATTGTTATTATATTTCTACAGCTAGTCAGAACTCAATTTCTATGTCTATGCTAGCACAGAAAGATTTTAAAATTTATTTCAATAAAGATTTTTGTTCCATTTATTTACGAAATAAATTGATTGCATGAGATCTTTTAATTGACAGTCTTTATTACTTACATGTTGATGCGAATGTAAATCTAAACGAGCAAATAGTGAGTACCGTAGGCCAAAAAAAATTTAAAGATCAGATTAACCAAAAGTACTTGTGACACCATAGACTAGACTATATTGAAGAAGACAGGATAAACAAACTGAAAAAAGATGAGATCTTTGGCTCTCTTAACTCAGAGTTGTATCCAGCTTGTAAATCTTGCCTTCGAGAAAAAATGGCCAAGTTACCCTTTGTAGGATATGGGGAAAGGACCACAGAGCTACTTGCCCTGGTACATACTAATGTGCAGGTTAGGAGTGGTTATAAGTACTTCATTACCTTTATCGATGATCTATCTAGGTACGGATATGTGTATCTCATGAAACACAAGTCTGAGGCCTTTGAAAAGTTCAAAAAATTCAATCATGAACTAAAAAAGCAGACAGGCAAACCTGTTAAGGTTCTTCGAAAAGTTCAAAAAATTCAAGCACGAAGTAGAAAGCAGACAGAAAAATCCGTTAAGGTTCTTCGATCTGATCGAAAAGGTAAATACCTTAGTCGAAAATTTTTGAGATATCTTAAGGACAACGACATAGTTTCTCAATGGACCCCTCCTAGAATGCCTCAACTCAACAGGGTATCCGAAAGGAAGAACATGACTCTATTGGATATGGTCCGATCCATGATGAGTTTCATTAATCTATCCTTATTTCTTTGGGGATATACCTTGTTAACTACCATTCACTTGTTGAATAGGGTTCTATCAAAGTCTGTTCCTACCACATTGTATGAGATATGGTTCGGTAAGAAGCTGAGTCTGGGTTATCTTAAGACTTGGAGATGTCCGGTCTATGTCAAGAGACAGATGGTGAAAAAATTGGAGGATAGATCTATTATAGCTCGCTTTATAGGGTATCCAAAAAAATCTATGGGATACTACTTCTACTTTTCACAAGACCATAATGTGATTGTGAGTCGAAATGCCATATTTCTAGAAAAATAGTTTATCCAGGATGACGGCAGTGGGAGGTTAGTGGAGCTCGAAGAGAAAGTCTCTGAAGAGTTCAGAGCTATAGATCCTCAGGAACCCATAGTTTAAGAGCTAGTAGTTGATGTTTTTCTACCATCTCGTAGATCTAGCAGGATCTCCCGACCTTTTGAAAGGTACATGAGTATGCTTACGGAGGAAGTAAAGAAAATATTTCCTATAGAAGATAGAGGTCATAGTGATGATCCTAATACCTTTGATGAGGCAATGTCTGATATCGATTCTGAGAAATAGTTAGATGTTATGAAGTCAGAAATTGACACAATGCACTCGAACCAAGTCTGAACTTTAGTGGATTCATCTGAGGGTATCGTACCCATTGGGTGTAAATGGATCTACAAAAAGAAGATAGGTGCCGATGGTAAGGTAGAGACCTATAAAGCTAGGCTTGTGGCTAAAGGTTATAGTCAGCACGAGAGCATTGACTATTAAAAAACTTTCTAGTCCGTAGTTATACTGAAATCCATCCGCACTTTGCTTGCTGTTGCGGCTTACTATGATTATGAAATCTGACAGATGGATGTAAAAACTACTTTCTGAATGAATATCTTGAGGAAGATATCTATATGAAGCAGCCTATGGGTTTCATATCCGGTGATGGTGATCACAGAGTCTGCAAGCTGCAAAGGTCCATATATGGATTAAAGCAGGCTTCTCGAAGTTGGAACCATCACTTTGATGAGGCAATCAAATTATTTGATTTCATCAAAAATGAAGAGAAACTTTGTGTGTGCAAGAGGGTCAGTGGGAGTGCGATCACCTTCCTCATATTGTACGTGGATGATATTCTTTTTATTGAGAATAACATTTCTATGCTGACCATGGTCAAAAGATGGTTGTCCAAGAAATTCTCCATGAAAGATCTAGGAGAAACATCCTATATTCTCAAAATAAAAATCTATCGGGATCAACCTAAATAAATACTTAGCCTGTCACAAAAGCTGTACATAGAGAATGTGCTGAAGAGGTTCAACATGAAAAACTCCAAGAGAGGTCTCTTACCTCTTAGGCATGGTATTAGTCTCCCCACGATGTGTCTGACCACATCAGAGGAGATTAAATGCATAAGTAGAATTTCTTATACCTCGATCATAGGGAGCCTCATGTATGCCATGCTATGTACTCGATCTGATATTGCCCTTGCCGTGAGCGTCACGAGCAAGTATCAGTCAAATCAAGGTGAAGAGCACTGGATAGCTGTGAAGAACATTCTTAAGTACTTGAGAAGGATGAAAGATTTGTTCTTGATCTTTGGAGGTGATTCTGAGTTACGAATCGAGGGGTATATTGATTCAGACTTCATGTCTGATCCTGATGATAGAAAGTCTACATCAGAGTATGTGTTCGTTTGCAATGGTGGCGCAGTTTGCTGGAAGAGTTTCAAACAACCCATCATAGCGGATTCAACCATGGAGGCTGAGTATGTCGCTACTTTGGATGCTGCAAAGGAAGGCTTCTAGTTCAAAAAGTTCATTGCGCAACTTGAAGTTATGACATCGGATGCCATACCACTGTACTGCGAAAATAATAGAGCCATAGCACTTGTTAAGGAGCCGAGGTCTCATCAGAAATCTAAGCATATCGAGTGGCATTTTTATATCATACGCGACTATCTCGAAAAGAAAAATGTTGAGATGCGAAGAGTAAACTTTGGAGATAACATGGCAGACCCACTGACTAAGCAGTTGAGCTAACCAAAATGGAAGTCCACCTTGAGAAGATAGGACTTAGATTTGTGGCTAATTAGCTTTAGTCCAAGTGGGAGATTGTTAGATGTATATCCTAGAAGTCAATATGACTGACATATTATAATAATTTTAGGGCATAATTTTGTACTTAATATATTGGTATGATTAATAAAAAGATAATTTTTTTTCATTCAAGTGTGATGTGCCTTGAATTGTACATGAAATTAATTTCGATACATATTCTCAATGTGTTGAGAATTAGAGACATATATTTAATTCCTGAATGCTTTCGATCATAGGCTCATCATGAGGATGGTGATAGATCTGGATAGACTGACGCACAAATCGCTTCCTTGAAATAGATGAGTCTCTGATCTACTGTGTAGAGACACAAGATGACGAGTGTGGGTGGTTGTTAGAGAATAACTAGTATTGAGCGTGACCATACGAGAGATCACTTAGATTTTTATTCAATCATCAGTGATTGTCTCGATATTGTAGTTGTGTGACTAGTCTTGTGACTTAAGATGGTATTGTCGCTCGCAGTGAGGCTGCTAAAGTTTGACTGACACATTAACATGGGTCTTAATAAGCCCTTATAGTGGATGTCGGCGACAATTGGTCTACTGTAGGAGTGGGGTGCGCATCAAGATAGGATCTATCAATCTTGATAGAAAGGAGTAGTCCTATGAGATTTAAAATGCTAAATCCAAGAATCTATGGCCATAGTAGTGTGATTGATGGAAAAGAGTTTTCATAAAAGTCACAATTGGACTTGAGCTAATCGAATCTATCCTGACTGATGTTGAGGTTTGACGATTTATCCATGACCTGCCATCTAGTCAGGACTCACGATAGAAAGACTGAATCACACGTTAACTACACCTAGAGGTTCATTTCAGTTCTACTGGGTTGCCACTACATACTGCTAGGTGTCATTGGTGGATTGTGAGAGCTCACTAAGATTGTTCTAGATCAACAATCTTTACTGAGTTAGAGTGGAATTATTCCGACCCATTGAAAAAAATTTCAATGATACAATGATAGAGATCATTGTATATCTCACTACCAGATAGAATTGAACTTATAGGGTCATACAACAAAGAAATTAGATCTAGAATAAGTAATTGAACTTATGAAGTATCAATTGGGTTTAGAAAAATTCATTGGGTTCATGATAACCTCGCTAGCATATGGTTGGACCCAATTTCTCTTTCAGTTAGGATTACTTATTTGATAAGATAATTTTAACTTAATTATCTGCTAATAATCTATATAAATAAGATTCATGAGACTCTAATTATTGGGTGTCTAAGGTTATGGATCATATTAATTAAGGGTACAAGTCCCTAATTAATTTCTTTGATAGTTATTTTTGGGCACCACCTTGATTTGATCACGTTGGATGTGTCCATTGATTTGAGGGCTTTTAATTCTCTTATGGGACATCTCTTGGGTGTATTTTGGAGTGTCTAATTATGGGTGCAAGGGTTCCAATTGTTGGCGCCTAAAGGGTCTCCTAAAGTAAGTTGGATAATTTAAGTTAATAGGAAACCCAATCCAAGTAGAACTTGTATTATGTGATCGAATAGGATACAATCCTCATGTCTATTTAAAGGGACCTCCCCTAAGATCCCTAAAGCATCTAAACTAGCAGCCCCTCATGCCCAAAGGATCTCCCCACGCCCTCTCTTCCTCTCCCTTTCTCTTCTCTTGGGCATTCTATATGCCCCATCTCTTGGGACGCGAGTCCCAAAGAGTTCCATGCCCAAGGTGTTGGGCATCCGATAATTTGCTAGTTGCTGGTGTTTTGTAGCAGCACATAGCAAGGAGAAAAGTCTAGAGAAGAGGAGAAGAAAAAGATCAAGGAGAAAGATCAAGCATTGATCGCGATCCAGGCTTCGTTCAGATTCAGCGGGCTGAATTTGGGAGAACCAAAATTTAGATTAAAGAGGACTATTCCGGACTGATCCTGAGTGGATATTTGTAGAGACCAGATACTTGTGTGGCTAAGAGAGAACCTCTTCTCTTTCAGATCCAGATTTGAAGAAAAAAATTACAAAACAGGTATGTGATTTGATCACTATCTAAATTTCAGCATATATCAATTTTAGCATATAAGATAGATCCATGTAGTTTTATATTTTCATGCATGCATAATTTAGATTAAAAATATTTTAATCTTATTCTCTGCTATAGTATTTAGAAAATAAAATTTTTAAAATATATATGCATGCACCAAATCCCGAATTCCAACACTAAAGACTTTCATCATAACACAGAAGTTTAATATAGAAGATGTACAAGTTTATGATGAAAAATTACTAAATAAATATTTTATTAATTAATTCATATACAATTACATCAATTAGCATAACTGTCAACAGGCTGACGATTGACTTTGGAACATATTTTTCAACAACTTTCACTTGTACTAAAGCCAATCGATACAGTATCGTATACCCATTTTCATTTTGTGATCTTCGAACTCCTTTACCGCAAGGACTTTAGTGAATGGATCGATCAGGTTCTTCTTTCCATCGATCTTCTGAAGGTCGACATCATCTCGATCCATGATCTTTCAGACAAGGTGATAGCTGCGCAGAATATGCTTCATCCGCTGATGTGCCTTCGGCTCCTTTGCCTGAGCTATGGCTCCAGTACTATCGTAGTAAAGCAAAACTGGACCATCAATGAAGGGTGTCACTCCTAGCTCGGTGATGAACTTTCTCAGCCACATAGCTTTCTTTGTAGCATCGGATGCCGTGATATATTCTACCTCGCATACTGAATTGGCTATGGTGTGCTGCTTGAAACTTTTTCAGTAGACAGCTCTATCATTTAGGGTAAAGATGTATCCTGACATACTTTTGCTATCGTCACGATCTGACTGAAAGCTGAAATCAGTGTATCCCATGAGTTTTAAGTCAGATTCTCCATAAATGAGCCACTGATCCTTAGTATTTCTCAAATACTTAAGGATAGTTTTTGTAATCTTCCAATGGTTCTCACTCAGATCTGATTGATATCTGCTCACTACTCCTAGTGAGTATGCCACATTTGGTCTCCTACATATCATGGCATATATTATAGAACCCACTATCGATGTATATGAAATTCTACTCATATGCTCTCTCTTTTGAAGGGTTGTCGGACAATCCTTCTTCGAGAGAGAAATTCCATAGCCAATCGAAAGATAGTCTTTCTTGAAATTCTCCATGCTGAACCATTTCAGCATGGTATCTATGTACGTTGATTGAGAGAGTCCAAGCAGCCTTTTAGATCTATCCCTATAGATTTTTATCCCTAGAATGTAGGTTGCTTCTCTCAGATCCTTCATAAAGAATTACAATGACAGCTACACTTTTACTTTCTGTAATGCAGGGACATCATTTTTGATCAAGAGAATATCATCCATATACAAAATAAAAAATATAATTACTGAATCATTAGCCTACTTATATATACAGGGTTCCTTTTTATTCTTAACAAAGCCATATGTTCTGATCACCTTATCAAAACGTATGTTCCAACTCCGAGATACTTGCTTCAATCCATAAATAGATCTCTGAAGCTTGCACACCTTGAACTCGTCTGTGGATGTGAACCCTTCAGGTTGCATCATATACACCTCTTCATTCAGCTCTCCATTTAGGAAAGCTGTCTTCATATCCATTTATCAGACTTTATAGTTCAGGTATGCTGCTATTGCAAGCATGATCCGAATGGACTTGAAAATTATCACAGGAGAGAACGTCTCATCATAGTCAACACCATAATGCTGATGATACCTTTTGGCAAACAGACGAGCTTTATAAGTTTACACCTTTCCGTTTGTGCCTCTTTTTTTTTGGAAGACCCACTTGCACCCTATAGATTTTATCCCTTCAAGTGGATCAATCAATATCCACACATTGTTGATCCTCATGGACTCCATTTCAGATTTCATGGATTCTAACCATTTTTCAGAGTTGGACCTCTGCATTACATCCATAAAGGTGACTGGATCCTCATTGTTCTCATCAAGCTCAATAGGATCCCCATCCCAGACCAAGAAATTTAGATATCTGTCCGACTGATGCGGTACTCTACCGAATTGCCTTAAAGATGTTTGTATATTGGGCGTCGGGTTTGATCTTATCAAATTCGATTCAGATTCAGTCACTGGTGTCAGTTCTTCTACCTATCGAACTTCATCAAGCTCGACTTTAGAAGCACTTATTCCTTCACTAAAGAACTTCTTTTTCAAAAAGTGTGCCTTACTGCTAACAAATACCTTTTGTTCAGTAGAAAGATAAAAGTAATATCCTCTCATTTTCTTGGGTATCCTATAAAATTATACTTATCAGACCTAGGTCTGAGCTTGTCGATTGTAATCATTTGACATAAGTCGAACACCTTCAGATCTTAAGGTAAGTGAGGTTCGACCTACGTCCTAACCATATCTTATATGGTGTCTCACTAACTAACTTACTCGAAATATTATTGAGCATAAAACAGGCTGTCTCAAGTGCATATCCCCAAAAGGAGATCAACAGACTTGCAAACCCCATCATAGACTGAACTATATCCAATAAGTTTTGATTCCTCCTTTCTGAGATACCATTATGCTGTGGTGTCTCTGGAGAAATTTATTATGAGAGAATCCCATTCTCTCCAAGATATGTAAAAATTCATTAAAAAGGTATTCACCCCCTCAGTCAAATCGAAGAGTCTTTATATCTTTTTCAGTTTATTTTTCTACTTCATTATGAAATCGTTCAAATATTTTAAATAATTTGGACTTATGTTTCATTAAGTAGACATACCCATACCTAGATGTGTTAGATGTGTGTCCTAGATGCCAGATCGGCTGACACATTCCTGTACAGATCTAAGGACAAATTTATAATTTTGACTATAAATGAATAAAAGGGTTATTCTTCTATCACATTGAATACATTATGTCTGTGATACATCCTTTGAGTTAGTAGGAATGTTAATTTATATTTTTAAGAGTTGAAAATTTAAGACATGAATTTACATAACTAACTCATAAACAGTTTCTGACCATAGGATCATCACAAGGATGGTGATCGATCCGAAAGGTTGGTGTACGATCACTTCCTTAGGATAGATAAGTCTTGAGTCTACAGTGTGGAGACACCGAAGTGAGAGTACAAGTATTCATTGAGAATGAGAGTACTGAGCGTGACAACATCAAGTAGTCATAAGGAAGTCTACCTTCTCATCGATGACTAGCTCGATGCTGTAATTATGTGTCTAGTTCTTTGACCTGAGGTGCATTGACAGTTCACCTTAAGTGTGTTATAGTTTGACTATACCATAACTCGATCTCCTAGCCATTCAGAACCCTGAGGTGTATGTTGGCTGTAGCATATTCATTATAGAAACTAGGTCGCACCAAGATGGAATCTATCAACCTCGATAGATGAGAGGAGTAATCCTATGATGATTGAAAGATCGAGTTCTTAAGCCTATGGCCATGGTAGAGTGAAATAATAGAAAAAGAGTTTTTCATTAAGGTTTCACATCAGACTCAGATCGATCGATTGATTTATATGACTGATGTTGGGTTTGACGAGTTCACCTTAACCCTAATTCAGTCAGGACCCATGATAGAGGAACTCAATCACACAGGTAGCTGCACCGAGAGGTTCGTCTTCAGTTCTGATGGGTTGCCACCACATACTGCTAGGTATCACTGATGGATTTTGAGAACAATTAGAATGATATTGATGATCGATCATTCTAATTGTCTGAATCAGAAGAGTTCTGGTCCATCGAAAGGAGTTTCAATGATATCGATGATGAGATCATGACATGTCTCATTACCATACAGAATTGAACCTAACTGGGTCACATAAATAAGGGTTAGGGTCTGGATGTCATCAATTGAGCTAGCTCAATTGATTTGAATAAGATCCAATTAGGTTCAAGAAAATCATGCTAGCACTTAATTGAGCCTAACTTTCTCCTCGTGTAATCTTTTCTGTCTCTACTGAGCCAAATATGATTTGACTCATCCAGAGAATCTTGAAAAGATTTTTCTCAGTCTAAATAAAGCTTGTCTAGCTTAGAAAAGACTTGTCTTAATTCATGAGATGAATTTAAGACAACACCTGCTAATTCCTAGCACCTGCCATTTTCATTTTAGGACATCCATCAAAAGTTGACATATGGGTCTTAAACTGAAGAGGGCTCATTAGAAAATTTTTGTGGAGTGTCCACAAGTCAAGCCACATCAAATTGGGCACCATAATCAGATTATGGCATGAGCTCCATTGGATTAAAGTGGGTGCCCCAAGTGGATAAGGATTGGAGAGTCTTGATCAATTTAAACTCTTGGGCGCCACCTCTATTTGTGCTTATCCAATATTGGTGCCATCTTTTGGAGATAAAGTGGGGTTCTTATCTGATATGATCAGATGATATCACTCCACCAATCAAAATTTTTCCAAAATTTATTAAAATTTTCTAATTGGTTGAATGATGTGGCACTGCGCAGCATACAGGGTCTATATAAACCCTGCTGTGCCTAGGGTTTCATGGAAGAAGTTCTTTTATGCACAAAATCTAATAGCTGCCACCTACTCTTCTCTTCTCTACATCCTCCCTGCTCTTCTTTCTCTCCTCTTCATGTCCAAGAAGTTGGACGTTCATCTGGTGCAAGGAAAAGGCATGGTGACGCCTGGAACAGAAGGCTGCAGGACTTCTTCGACAGGCTGCTGATCCAACTTCAGGAAGACTTTTGAAGATCTTCCTAATCAGATTTAGATCTAATTTTTGGAGCATAGATTTATGAGGAGAAGATGTTCTAGGTCCTACCTAAGTAGATACCGGTAGAGGCCAGGCGCTTGCATGGCTACTTCAAAACCTCGGGCTGTGCTGAGATCATCTACAGGATAATCAGATTATCCTTGAGGTACTTCTTCTTTCATCATAGTTTTAGATTTAATTTTAGATTTTAAATATTAGATAATAGGATTAGATCTAAAAGATATTAGATCTAAAATAGCATAGGATAAAAAATTTTAATTTATTCTGCCCCAGATTTGGTGAAATCTGGAAGATCCTACAAAAGAAAAGGATGATTTTTCCTTCAACTGGTATCAGAGCCAGGTTGTTGGCTCTATTTCAGATCTAATTTAGATCTAATTTTAATTTTTATTTATTTAATATTAAAGATTTTAGATATCATATCAGATATGATAGGATCTAAAATCAAAATATTTAAAATTAAATCTAAGAAGATCTAACATGCATAAGATGCATGACTAGACTAGGATTAGTTGAATCCATGAATAGTCTTAAGTTTTATATTTTAATGAGATTAAAATATAAATTAAATTTAATTTATTCTTTTTTTTGATATTATAAGTATTATAGTCAGATCAAAAATAAAAAATAAAATTTTAATTTTTTCATAAAATTGATCTGCTGCATGCCTAAACTAGTTGTAGAATTGTTCTAGTAACTTATCTAGAATAGATTTAATTTTGAATAGTTCAATTTAAATCTTATTTTTTAGATATTACATGTGATGTATCAGATCTGAAAGTATGTTAATTAGATTGATTTTTAATACATGAGATGTATGCAAAGCATGTATTAGTTAGATCTTAAATTGTATATGTGATATGTTAATGTAGATCTAACTAGTTTTGTAGTTAAATTTATATTTTTGATTAAGGTGTTCCTCATGGCTGTCTGATCATAAGAATGAAGTAGAGTTTTAAGACCCTCTCTTTTCATTCAATGAGGTGTTCATATAACGTGTAGGGGTGCCGCACGTTCATTCTTAATCAAAATTAAAATTTACTTTTCTGCAAAACCCTAGATCCGAAACCCTAGGATTTATTTTACATGCTTTGTTTATGAACCCAAACTTAATTAACGAATTAAGTTTATGAAATCAATTTGGTCTAAAATTGAGAATTTCAGATCTAAGACACTTTCATAAAATTGGGTTCGAACTTGGGTAGCTCAATTAGGTCTAGCGGTTGATCAAACCGAATCAAGAGTTGGTTAGGTGGGATCATGAAAGCTAATAATTGACCAGCCTAATAGGATTAAGTCTGGGTCAAGGTCGAATCACATTTAGATGTGACTCGATCAAGTTAAGACCTAATTTGGCTCAGTGGTTAGAGCCTGGATTGTAGGCTAATCCAATTAGTTCTGGTTTGACAATTTGGTGTCTAAGGTAAGTTGGGCAGATGTGACCGACTGATTTTTAATTGGGAGCTACTCGACTCGAATGCGTTCTTGTCGGGTTAATGGCATATCCCTCCCACCGGTCTCACTTACTTGGCCATATGTGTCGACTCAGTTCTGATTAGAGGTGGCTAACAATTCGAGCTAACCCATGCCACTAGGTTAGTCATAATTGTTATGACTATGTCAAGTCAAGTTTAATGAGACCTAAATCAAATCTTTCTAAAAAAATATTAAGTCCAAGGTCTTCCACCATTGTGGATGTGCGGGCCCTTCCCGGGGTTGATTGTTCTCTACTGGTTACAGTGGCTCAGTTGCACCGAAAAGATGCAACCATATCCATTAGGCATTGGATGCTACGGATTAGAGGATGGATTGGGCTCAATATTTCGGATACGGTGAGGGACCCAATCAGAAATCTAGTTCGTGCAAATGGTGGGTTTGGCTTAACTAAGGATTAGAGCAATATCCCAGACACGATGAGCTTCATGAATTAGAGACCAAATTTTAGGTGCACCATGATTAGAGAATCATTGGACAAGAGTTGTCCACTCATCGATTGACCCATCATCAATAACTGTTAGGTGAGGTGATGAGCCAGTCGGTGAACCGCACCACCCACTAGAAATCACTAATCATGAAGATTTTTACATCTCTACCAAGGGAGTGTAGGGATCTGAAAAAATAGTGAGAGTCTAATTTGTTTAAAAATAAAAATTTTAAACAAATTGGTTGAGTCTGATTGCAAAATCTAATTAAAAACTTTTGACTCTCTACATAAAACATGTCTGCCTCAAACCTCCTGACCAAAATTCTAGACACCCATAGACTGACTGGACCAAATTTCAAAGACTGGTTAAGGAACTATAGAATTATTCTGGATTCTAAAAATTGACTCATGTCTTGGACCAAGACCCACCTGCCATGCCAGCACGTCCAACTGCTGAACAGAGAGCATCTATGGAAAAATGGACGGATGATGATAACAAAGCAAGGTACTACATGTTAGGTGCAATGTTTGATGACTTGCAGTGCCAACATGAAAATATTTTGACTACCCACCAAATGTTGGCTCACCTACAAGAGTTGTTTGGTGAATAGAGTCGTGCGGCCAAGTATCAAGTCTGTCAAAGACTTTTTAAGGCCAAGATGCGTGATGGGCAGTCAGTCCAAGATTATTGTTTGACAATGATCAAGGACCTTAAGGAGCTTGAGAAGCTCGGTATCATCTTAGATAAGGATTTTCAGATTGATATGATCCTTCAGTCCTTGTCTGATGCATATGGTCAGTTCATCATAAACTTCCATATGCATAAGATGCAGTGTACCTTGGCCGAGTTAATGAACATGCTGATTATGGTTGAGCTTTCAATGAAAGGTTTAAAAGGCTCAGTTCTTACTGTGGAGTGGACTTCTACCAAGAGAAAGTCTTTTGGGAAGAAGAAGAAGTCTGCAAAGAAGCAGAAAGTGGATGGAAAAAAGAAAAAGATAGAACCGAAGAAGAAGGCTGCTGATAAGGGAAAATATTTCTACTGCCAATCAGACAGTCATTGGAAGCAGAACTGTCCTCAGTACCTGGCCACCCTGAAGAATAAGAAGGATGGTCCTTCTAGAGGTATGCTCATTATCGAATCTAATCTTACGGTTTCTTCTGCATCCAGTTGGATGCTTGACTCTTGTTCTAGTCTCATTTATGCACTTCTATGCAGGGTCTTGAGAAGAGCAGGAGGCTGAGGGATGGGGAGATGATCCTACGCATCGAAAATGGAGCAAGAGTTGCTACTGTGACTGTGAGAACCTACCCTCTACGATTACGTTAGGATTAGATTTAGTTCTTAGAGACTGTTATTATGTGCCTGCAGCAAGCAGAATTTGATTTCTGTTTCATGTTTAGCACAAGAAGGCTATGTGATTAGTTTTCATAAGGACCATTGTAATATTTTTTATGAAAATAATAAAGTTGCAGATAGTTTTTTTATTAACGGTCTCTATCAGCTACATATTGATGTATCTGTATTTAATATTGAGTAAAATGTGAATGTCATAGGAATTAAAAGGCCTAGAGATAGTCTAAATGATAAGTATCTGTGGCACCTAAGGCTAGGTCATATAGTGGAAGACAAGGTTAACAAATTGAAAAAATCTGGACTATTGAGTCCGTTGACTTTTGAGTCATATCTAGTTTGTGAATCATGCCTTCAAGGCAAAATGACCAAGCTTCCTTTTGTGGGACACGGAGAAAGGACCATAGACCTAATTGCCCTAGTACATACAGATGTGTGGGCTTATTTGATGTGCCGGCTAGAGGCAACTACATCTATTTATTATCTTTATCGATGATATTCTAGGTACGGGTATGTGTTTCTAATGAAACACAAGTTTGAAGCTTTTGAAAGGTTCAAAGAATTTAGACATGAGGTAGAAAAACAAACAGGAAAATCCATTAAGGTTCTTCGATCAGATCGAGGAGGTGAATATCTTAGTCGGGAGTTTCTAGACTATCTTAAGGATAATGGTATAGTCCTTCAATGGACACCACCTGGAATGCCTCAACTCAATGGGGTTTCAGAACGGAGAAACTGGACCCTATTAGATATGGTCCATTCCATGATGAGCTTCACGGACCTCTCCGAATTTCTTTGGGGACATTGTCTCATGACAGCAATTTATGTATTGAATAGGGTTCTCTCTAAAACCATTCCTACACACCATATGAGATATGACATGGTAAGAACCAAGTCTGAATCATCTCAGAATTTGGGGTTATCCGGCTCATGTCAAGAGACAGCAGGCGGACAAGTTAGAGTTCAGATCTTTTAGAGCTCGGTTCATAGGATATCCTAAAGAGTCATTAGGATACTATTTCTATATTCCAGAAGATCACAATGTGATTGTGAATTGAAATGCTATTTTTCTTGAAAAATAGTTTATTCAAGATGGTGGCATCGAAGAATAATTAAGCTCAAGGAGAATGTCTCCCAAGAGCAATGAGCTAAAGAATCTGAGGAACCAAATCAATCAGAACCAGTCCCAACATAACCTCTTCCACCTCGTAGATCGACTAGGGTTTCTTGTCCTCCTGAAAGGTACTTAGGTACCACACAAGAGGAAGTAGAGGAAATGTTCCTCACGAGAAATGGGGCTCATAGTGATGACCCCAAGACCTATGACGAGGTGATATCAGATATTGACTCCGAAAAATGGTTAGAGGCAATGAGATCAGAAATTGACTCGATGCACTCAAACCAAGTCTGGACCTTGGTAGATCCACCTGAAGGTATTATACCTATTGGGTGTAAATAGATTTCAAGAGAAAGATAGGTGTAGATGGGAATGTGGAGACATTCAAGGCTAGGCTCGTAGCGAAAGGTTATAGTCAGCGCGAAGGCAT
Source organism: Elaeis guineensis (assembly GCF_000442705.2). Classification (NCBI taxonomy): domain Eukaryota; kingdom Viridiplantae; phylum Streptophyta; class Magnoliopsida; order Arecales; family Arecaceae; genus Elaeis; species Elaeis guineensis. The sequence goes on along the minus strand of NC_026001.2, from coordinate 34,754,486 downwards.
TAACTATCAGGATACCTTCTCGTCCGTAGCCATGCTAAAATCCATCTGCACATTGCTTACTGTTGCAGCCTATTTCAATTATGAAATATGGCAGATGGATGTGAAAACGACGTTCTTAAATGGACATCTTGAGGAAGATATCTATATGGAATAGCCGCTTGGTTTCACATCCAGTGATGATGATCACAGGATCTGCAAGCTGCAAAGGTCCATTTATGGACTTAAGCAAGCATCTTGGAGTTGGAATACTCGTTTCAATGATGTGATCAAAATGTTTGGTTTCATCAAGAATGAGGAGGAACCATTTGTGTTCAAAAAGATCAGTGGGAGCACAGTTGTCTTCCTCGTATTGTACGTAGATGACATCCTCCTAATTGGGAATGACATTCTCATATTGACCTCAGTCAAAGTATGGTTGTCTAAGGAGTTCTCTATGAAAGATCTAGAAGAGGCATCCTTTATACTGGGTATTGAGGTCTATAGAGATAGACCAAATAGGATGCTCGGACTTTCACAGAAGATGTACATAGAGGAGGTGCTAAAAAGGTTTAGCATGAAAAACTCCAAAAGAGGTTTAATACCTTTTAGACATGGCATTCATCTCTTCAAGAAGATGTGCCCTAGCACACCTGAGGAGATTAAACGCATAAGCAAGATTGCTTATGCTTCGGCAATAGAGAGCCTCATGTATGCCATGCTATGTACACGACCTGATATAGCCCATGTTGTGAGTGTCACAAGCAGATATCAGTCAAATCTAGATGAAGAGCACTGAATTTCTGTGAAATGTATCCTTAAGTACTTGAGAAGGACTAAGGATATGTTTCTAGTCTTTAAAAATGGAGAACTCCAGATTCAGGGATATACAGACTCACACTTTATGTCTGATATAGATGATCGAAAGTCAACATCCGGGAGTCTGTTCATTTGCAATGGTGGTGCAGTTAGCTGGAAGAGTTTCAAGCAGACGGTGATTGCTGATTCCACCATGGAGGCAGAGTACATTGCTGCATCAGAAGCTACGAAGGAGGCATTCTGGTACAAAAAGTTTGCCGCAGAGCTTGGAGTGATGTCATCGGATGCCATACCTCTTTACTGTGACAATAATGATGCCATAGCCCTAGCTAAGAAGCCAAGATCACACCAGAAGTCCAAGCACAGCGAGCGGCGATTCCATCTGATCCGTGATTACCTCGAAAAAAATTATGTCAAGGTCAAGAGAGTCGACTCCACAGTGAAGCGAAAATTCAATGCAGGGATAAAATTATAATTTTAAAACTTTTTCAAAATTATAATTTTATAGTGAAAAAATATTAATTAATCTAATTAATTAATATAATTTATCCTAAACTAGGATCCAAATATGATATATAGTATGCATGCATTTAAATTTGAAATTCAAATTCGAACAGTAAATACTTTACTGTAATGTGTTCAGAACACAATACCTTTATGCGGGTAGTAGATCGTCACAATCTGATCACCGTCAGAAGAATCTGATCATCGCGATGCAGTCACACAGTGTGTCTGACCTCTGCGGATCGTCCACACGAAGCTTCCGGTCTGATCGACTCCTCACGAGTGCTAGCTCGTTGTAGAGCCCTTTTGACGGTCGATGCTAATCAAACTCCTTCGATCGATGTCTGTCGATTCTTCGGATGCTCCAGATCGTCAACAGACATGCTTGAGAGGATGTTAAAGATCTCCCTAAAATTTGTGGGCTCCCGACACTCGTAGCTCACCTTCTCACTTTCCGAACCCTAGGCTAAAACTCTAGGAAACTCACCGAAAACCTTGCACCCACTTTTCTTTCTTTTCTTTTTTTTCTCTTGGAAGGATATGGACTTCCTTCTCATGCACAAGACTTCCTCACACCTCAAAATTTTTCTCCAAAAATCTTCTTCTTGCACGCCCCACTCTTCTCCTCCTTTTATAACAACGTCAAACATCTTATCCAAAAGAAAGGATAAAGATGAGTAATTACACATTTGAATTCAAATCAAATTTTGAATTCAAATGGACACCAACTCATCCCTTATCCACAAAAAGTGTGAGGCATGGCTTAAATTGTGCATGGAGTGATTTCATGAGAAACCTTTTCTCATGTAATAAATACGGCGTAAAAAAAGGGATAAGGTGCAAAGATTGATTGCCCATTCAAATTCAAACTTTATTTTGAATTTCGAAATAGTTTGCCCATTCAAATTCAACCTTTTCAGTTTATTTTTCTACCTCATTTCGAAATAGTTTGAACATTTCAAACGACTCCGATTTATGCTTCATTAAATAGACATACCCATACCTCGATAGGTCGTCTGTGAAGGTTATGAAGTAGAAATATCTACCTCTTGCACTTGAGCTCATGGGTCCACATACATCAGAATGTACCAAACCTAAGAGTTCACTGGCTCGCTCACCTTTTCCAGTAAAAGGTGATTTGGTCATTTTACCAAGAAGATGGGACTCACAGGTTGGAAGTGATTCACAATCACCTACTTCAAGAATTCCTTCTTGAGCCAACCTGTTTATCCTATTTTTATTGATATAACCTAGCCTACAGTGCCAAAGGTAGACTTCTGACACATTATCTATTCTAGGGCATTTACCGAAGGTTTGAACCACATTAACAGGTTGTGATAGAAAATAAATTCCATTATTAAGTTGTCCAACAAACATTGTAACACTATTCAAAATGATATTGCAAATATTTTCTTTTATTAAAAATTGATAACCATTCATGACCAAAAGACCTACAGAAATAATATTTAATAAAAAGCTTGGACAATAGTGACATTCACTCAGAATTACGTTTCGAGAATTGATTACAAGGTTCATGATTCCTAATGCTAGAATTGGAACTTTGCTTCCATCTCCAACGTTCAGGAATCTCTCACCTTCATCAAATCTCCTACTGACCTACAGACCCTGCATCGAATTACAAATATGATAAGGGCTTTCGGTATCCAATACCCAGGCAGTAGTATCACAAATGAAAAAGTTGCAAGGTGTTATCATATAAGTACCTTACTTCTTCTTCGGTCTGTTCGGGTCTAGAGAAGCAATGTATAGAGGACAGTTCCTCTTCCAGTGCCCCTACTTCTTGCAAAAGAAGCACTCCGCCTGGCTCTGGTCGGGCTTGCGCTTCTTGGTCTGACCCTGTACAGACGTCCCAGCATGCAGCTACACCTTCTTATTCTTCTTCTTCTTATTCTTCTTCTTCCCTTTCTTAAAGGGTCGACGACCAGAAGAAGACCCTCCCATAATATTCACCGACTCCTTATGGAGCTGGTGATCCTTCTCAAAGTTCTGCAGTAACCCCAACAAACTGTGGTAGTTCACTGCAGGCTTTGTCATCCGAAAATGAGTAAGGAAGGGGAGGAAGGACTTGGACAATGAATTAAGGATCGCATCCTTACCGAGCTGCTCGTGCAAGGGAAAACCTAGTTTAGTTAGGCGCTCAATCATTTCGATCATGTATAGTACATGATCAGTAACTGAGGCTCCATCCCTCATCCGAGCATTGAAAATGGTACAACTAGTTTTATGCCTTTCAATATTGTCAGGCGTGCCAAAAGAGTCGTTCAACATTTGAAGCATCTCCTGTGGCTGGGCATTCTCGAACCTACGGTTGAACTCATCATTCATTGCCGCCAGCATAATGCACCGAACGGTGGTGCGATCGTTGAGCCACTTCTGATAAGTGTCTCGGATCATCCCTCTAACGTTCGGGGCTGGCTCCTCAGGTGCTGAATCCATTACTACATAAAGGATCCGCTCATGCTCAAGGATGATTTTTAATTTTCGATACCAGCTATCGAAATTAGGTCCCATGAGCTTGTCATTATCTAATAATGATCGGAGGGACAGGGTAGTGGCCATAGCTGCATAAAGAAAAATCAGACCTCTATTAGTACATAAATTATAAATACTAAAGACTTAGACTTTAGTCTAAAGTTTCTCCCAGTATTTTTATGAACTGGTAGCCTCAACCTCCAATTTAAGGAATTACTTTAATTCCTTAGTGGGTACTAGAATCTACACAGACTACACACGAGCCCAACTTTGGTTGGTCAACCCATGTGCATCTATGGGTAGGTTCATAACCAGTTGTTTCTTTAAACAACTTTTAGTAATTAATTTTACCCCAGAACCTAATCAGTAGGCTTTGGCCTCCACTGAAAAGATCTGGTTAGGTCCAACCATTAACATGATTTGATTTGGTAAATCAGACCAATAAATGATCAGGCCCGACTTTGGCCGGCCAACCTGACTACCATCAGAAAGACTCAAACCAAAGTATCATATTATGAATGATAATTTCATTAGTTAATAAGCACCAAGCTTTTGGGCCTCCAATGATTATTAAACTAATGGACTCATTATCACTCACTTAATGGAAGGCTATGACTTAGTTATCAATATAACTTAATCATTTTTAGGAACCTAATAATTTTTGAGAATTTTATTAAAGGATAGATGAGAAGAAAATATCCAGCCAATTTCAATCCTCCCACTGACTTCACCAAGTCAGATTAAAAAAGGATTTAATTAAAGCTGGCATTAGGAACACCATAAATCAGTCAAACTGATTTACCTAATAACATGGGTGAGCCCTAATCACCAAGTGATCTAATCAAAACCTAATTCACCAGGTTGGCCAGGTAAGTGAGATCAGTGGTGGGGATAAGCCATTAACTCGTTAGAGATCGAATCACTGCGAGTAGCTCCCACTTAAAAACCACTGGTCAAAATGCCAAACTTACCTTAGACACCAATCGGTTCATTAGTTTTAATTTGATCAACTTATTAAATAGGGTTCCACCGCGTAGCCATGAATTAAGTCCATCTTGGTCTAGTTAAAGACATGGACCCATTCAACTACAACTATTGGAGTTGAGTCTAGAGTATCCTTGACCTAATCTAATTCAACTTTTGATTAGATTTGACCAATTACTCTAATTTAGTCCATTTCTTTAAGCTAACCTTAGGTCTAACCCAATTATGGACCTAATCCATCTAACCCATTGATCCACAAGTTTATGCAATTGTCTTAGGTCTTAATTCATAATTCTAGACCTACTAGACAATACTTAATTCTTTTAATTAAGTATTTGGACTGATGGGTCAGGGTTTGGCATTTCAAAAATAATTTTCAAATTTGAAAGGTTTTATTTTTTGTTCACCAAATATGTTGACTCATTTCACAAATAGATCAGCACATTTCATAAATAACAATCCTATTGCTAATTACATAACAGAAAATAACTCAATCAAAATAAATAATGAATATTCTTTTAGATCTAATCTAACACATTCATGATAAATTTCATAATTGAACCTTTACAATTAATTCTTTTCGCTGCTTCATCTGCATGGGATATAATTGCAGCGGCACCCCTATCGCCATAGGAGACCCCATCGAATGGGAGGAGAGGGCCTTTAAACCCTGCTTTTCTCCTATGACCGGACGGCTATGGCAACCAACCCAATTCGATTACTTGCTACTTGGATCATGTATATCTAAATATACCAATTTTAAAATTTAAATTTCAAATTTCAAATTTTGAATTTTAAATTTCAAATTTCAAATAAATTTCAAATTTTAAATTTTGAATTTCAAATTTGAAATTTCAAATTTGAAATTTTAACCAAATTTCAAATTTTAAATTTTAAATTTTAAATTTTTGAATTTTGAATTTCAAATTTCAAATTTCAAAATTCAAATTTTGAATTTTGAATTTCAAATTTTTGAATTTTGAATTTCGAACAACTTTCAAAATTCAAATTTTAAATTTTAAATTTCAAATTTCAAATTTAAACTTTTAGATTACAACTTAATCTACGCATGCAAATATATATATCATATCTAAGAACCCGCTCTGATACCATTTGAAGCGAAAATTCAGTGTAGGGGTAAAATGGTAATTTTAAAACTTTTTCAAAATTATGATTTTAGAGTAGAAAAATATTAATTAATCTAATTAATTAATATAAATTTACCCTATACTAGGATCTAAATATGATATATAGCATGCATGTATTTAAATTTGAAATTCAAATTTGAACAGTAAACACTTTACTGTAATGTGTTCAGAACACAATACTTTTGTGCGAGTAGAGATCACTGCAATCTGATCATCATCAGGAGAGTCTGATCATCGTGATGTAGCCACACAGTATGTCTGGTCTCTGCAGATCATCCACACGAAGCTCCCGATCTGATTGATTCCTCACGAGTGCTAGCTCGTTGTAGAGCCCTTTTGACGGCCGATGCTGATCGAACTTCTTTGATCGATGTCTGTCGATTCTTTAGATGCTCTGAATCATCAACAGATATGCTTGAGAGGATGTTAAAGATCTCCCTAAAATTTGTGGGCTCACGACACTCATAGCTCACCTTCTCACTTCCCGAATCCCAGGCTAAAACTCTAGGGAACTCATCGGAAACCTTGCACCCACTTTTCTTTCTTTTCTTTCTTTTTCTCTTGAAAGGATATGGACTTTATTCTCATGCACAAGACTTCCTCATGCCCCAAAATTTTTCTCCAAAAAACTTCTTCTTGCACGCCCCACTCTTCTCCTCCTTTTATAACAACGTCAAACGTCGTATCCAAAAGAAAGGATAAAGATGAGTAATTGCACATTTGAATTCAAATCAAATTTTGAATTCAAATGGACACCAACTCATCCCTTATCCACAAAAGGTGTGAGGCATGGCTTAAATTGTGCATGGAGTAATTTCATGAGAAACCTTTTCTCATGTAATAAATAGGGCGTAAGAAAAGGGATAAGGTACAAAGATTGATTGCCCATTCAAATTCAAACTTTATTTTGAATTTGAATGGCCAACCAATCATTCTTATCCATTCATTTGGCACATTAAAGTGGGGCATGGAGAGGGCTTGGCGTGAGAAAAAAATTCATGAGAAGTTCCTTCTCATGAATTCAAATGGGTGCAATGGAAGTGAGGTGGCACATGGAGATTGGGTCAAGGTGGTTTAATTATTTAAACCAACCTAATTGAACCAAATAAGTTAGGTCCAATTAGACTAATTTAAACCCAACTTAACTAGGCTTAATTAGGCTCAATAAAATTCTAATCAAATCAAGAATTGACTAAGCCCAACCCCTGATCAAATCAGGGACCAAACCATCTCGACGATTAGGTCAACTCTTAACCTAATCAAGTCAAACCCAACTGAATCCAATTCAATTGGACTTGATCCAAAAATAATTATTCAATCAAATTGAGTTAATTAGTGATCAAATCACTAATTAAACCTCTCATAAAAATTGAGTCCAAATCCGATGGGCAATCGGGTATCAGAATTCATCGATATGTAACCCTAATCGAAAAGTCCCAACCAGTGGGACTCTTGACCTCGGTACCCATAATGTGTGGAACTCATGATCAGAGAATCCTGATTCTCGATCACTGAGTCCGAAATATGTAGGATTCTGCACCAGCCATCAGATCAGATAGGAACCTCTAATGTGTGTGACCCCGCAGGTTCGAACCTAAGCCGGTAGCACAGGAACCAATTCCTGTACTAATCGAAGTAACCATCTAGCAATGGTACCCGACGTTCGGATAGGTCGAAGAGTCGCAATCACAACACTCAGAACCTACATGAATATGGTTACTGTATAACTCATCCTTTTGACCCCTATGTTTAGGATGACTCAGGGTTAAACTGTCAACCCTGATCAGATCATTCGAATCGTGCTCAACTCAAACAGTCCTGTGACTCCTCACAAGGACTACCCTGGTCAAGATTTTGCTAAATTAAAATACGACTGTACACAGCTCCTAAACTGGAGTGGTCAATCCCATCTTGACACACGCACCGACAAGTCAAGTATTTGACTACACCCAACAGCCTTCCATCACTGAATTAAAAATTCAGGTAGTCCAGTGCCTAAGTACAGTGAGTTGCTAGCAAGTCACCGTGGTGGTCTCAGGTCGGAGGGATATTTATACCCATATTCTATCGGAGCAAATCTTGACAGTAGAAATAGCTCCGGAGTCGGTCACGTTCAATGCAAATGTACCCTTACATCTCACCTGTATGCCATACCAGTGTCTCCACACTCATTGGTTAAAAGGATAACCAACCTATATGGCACACAATGACCTATGCTTGATAAATATTATCGTCCTTGGTAACAACGTATCATTTGGTTGCGAACAGATTTAAGGACTAAACGACAAATCCTCCTTTGTCGAGTCTAAATAGTCCTAAGGACTTCACCACAACATAGGAGTTTATTAGAAGATGAAATATTTTATAATGAAAAATACTAAAATAATTTTTATTAATTCATAATTCATGTACAAATGAGCACAACCGTCAACAGACTGATGATTGGCTTTGGGATACTATTTCCAACACACAGATAATGTGGCAGACTCGCTGACTAAGCCATTGGGCCAGCAAAAGATCGAAGCCCACCTTGAGAAGATGGGGCTTAGATATGTAGCTAATTGGTATTAGGTCAAGTGAGAGTTTGTTAGATGTGTGCCCTAGATGCCAGATCGGCTGACACATTTCTGTACAGATCTAAGGGCAAATTTATAATTTTGACTATAAATGAATAAAAGAGTTATTTTTCTATCACATTGTGTACATTGTGTCTGTGATACATCCTTTGAGTTAGTAGGAATGTTAATTTATATTTTCAAGAGTTAAAAATTTAAGACATGAATTTACATAACTAACTCATAAACAGCTCCTGACCATAGGATCATCACAAGGATGGTGATCGATCTGGAAGGTTGGTGTACGATCGCTTCCTTAGGATAGATGAGTCTTGAGTCTATGATGTGGAGACATCGAAGTGAGAGTAAAAATATTCGTTGAGAATGAGAGTACTAAGTGTGATCACATCAAGCAGTCACAAGGAAGTCTACCTTCTCATCGATGACTAGCTCGATGCTGCAGTTGTGTGTCTAGTTCTTTGAACTGAGGTGCATCAATAGTTCACCTTGAGTGTGTTATAGTTTGACTACACCATAACTCAGTCTCCTAGCCTTTCAGAACCCTGAGGTGTATGTTGGCTGTAGCATATTTATGGTAGGAACTAGGTCACACCAAGATGGGATCTATCAACCTCGATAGATGAGAGGAGTAGTCCTATGATGATCGAAAGATCGAGTCCTTAAGCCCATGGCCATGGCAGAGTGAAATAATGGAAAAAGAGTTTTCCATTAAGGTTTCACATCGGACTCGGATCGATCGATTGATTCACATGACTGATGTTGGGTTTGACGAGTTCATCTTAACCCTAATTCAGTCGGGACTCATGATAGAGGAACTCAATCACACAGCTAGTGAAGGAAAAACCATCTTTTTCCTGTGTAGGATCTTCCAGATTTCATCAAATCTGGGACGGAATAAATTTTAAATTTTTATCCTACACTATTTCAGATCTAATATCTATTAGATTAATTTTATTATCTGATATTTTAATTTCAAAATTAAATCTAAAAGTTGAGAAACATAGACATACCTCAAGGGTAATCTAATTACCCTGTAGATGATCGCAGCACTGCCTGAGGTTCTGATGTAGCCACGCAAGTGTCTGGCCTCTACCAGTATCCACTCAGGTGGATCTGAAATATCTTCTCCTCATGATTCTACACTCCAAAAATCAGATCTAAATCTGATTAGGAAGATCTTCAAAAGTCTTCCTGAAGTTGGAGCAGCAGCCTGTCGAAGAAGTCCTGCAGCCTTCTGTTCCAAGGTCACCACACCTTGCACCTATGCCAGATGAACGTCCAACTTCTTGAATGAAGAGGGGAAAAGGAGAGCAGGGAGGATATGGAGAAGAGGGAGGGGGCAGCAGCCAATGGGTTTTTTGCACAAAAAAGTTCTGCCCCGAAACCCAGGTGCTGCAGGGTTTATATAGACCCTGTATGCTGCGCAGTGCCACATCATTCGACCAATCAAAAAATTCTAATAAATTCTAAAAAAATTTTATTGGTGGAGTGATGTCATCTGATCATATCAGATAAAAATCCCCATGCTCTCTCCTATGTTGTGCCAACAATAGATAGGCTCAAATAAGGTGGCCCAAAGAGTCCAAGTTTATCAGGACTCTTTGGTTCTTATCCATTTGGGGTGCCCACTTAAATCCAATTGGGCTCATGCATAATCTGATTATGGCACCCAATTTGATTAGGTTTAGGCATTGGACACTCCACAAAAATCCTTCAATAAGTCTTCTTTAGTTTAAGACCCATATGTCAACTTTTGACAGATGTCCTAAAATGAAATTGCAGGTGCTAGAAATTAGCAGGTGTTTCTTAAATTCATCTCATGAATTAAGACAAGCCTTTTCTGAGCTGGACAAGCTTCATTTAAATGAGAAAATCTTTCAAGATTTCTGGATGAGCCAGATCACATTTGGCTCAGTAGAGACAGAAAAAATTATACGAGGAGAAAGTTAGCTCAATCGAGTGCTAGCACGATTTCCTTGAACCTAATTGGATCTTATCCAAATCAATTGGGCTAGCCAATTGATGACATCCAGACTCTAACCCTTGTTTGTGTGACCCAGTTAGGTTTAATTCTGTATGGTAATGAGACATGTCGTGATCTCATCATCGACATCATCGAAACTCCTTTCGATGGATCAGAACTCTTCTGATTCAGACAATTAGAATGATCGATCATCAAAATCATTCTAATTGCTCTCAAAATCCACCAGTGATACCTAGAAGTATATGGTGGTAATCCATCAGAACTGAAGATGAACCTCTCGATGCAGCTACCTGTGTGATTGAGTTCATCTATCATGAGTCCCGACTGAATTAGGGTTAAGGTGAACTCGTCAAACCCAATATCAGTCATATGAATCAATCGATCGATCCGAGTCTAATGTGAAACCCCAATGGAAAATTTTTTCCATTATTTCACTTTGCCATGGCCATGGGCTTAAGGACTCGATCTTTCGATCACCATAGGACTACTCCTCTTATCTACTGAGGTTGATAGATCCCATCTTGATGCGATCTGGTTCCTACAATGAATATACTACAGCCAACATACACCTTAGGTTTCGGATGGCTAGGAGATCGAGTTATGGTGTAGTCAAACTATAACACACTCAAGGTGAACCGACGATACACCTCAGGTCAAAAACTAGACACACAACTGCAACATCGAGCTAGTCATCGATGAGAAGGTAGACTTCCTTATGACTGCTCGAGGTGGTCATGCTCAGTACTCTCGTTCTTAATGAATACCTGTACTCTCACTTCGGTGTCTTCACACTGTAGACTCAAGACTCATCTACCCTAAGGAAGTGATCGTACACCAACCTTCCGGATCGATCACTATCCTCGTGATGATCCAATGGTCAGGAGCAGTTTATGAGTTAGTTATGTAAATTCATGCCTTAAATTTTAACTCTTGAAAATATGAATTAACATTCTCACTAACTCAAAGTATGTATCATAGACACAATGTACACAATGTGATAGAAAATAACCCTTTTATTCATTTATAGTCAAAATTAAATTTTGCCTTAGATTTGTACAGGAATGTGTCAGCCAATCTGGTATCTAGGGCACACATCTAACAAACTCCCACTTAACCTAATGCCAATTGGCTACATATCTAAGTCCCATCTTCTCAAGGTGGGTTCGATCTTCTGTTGGCTCAATGGCTTAGTCAGTAGGTCTGCCACATTGTCTATGGAGTCGACTCTCTTGACCTCGACATAACCCTTTTCGAGGTAATCACGGATCAGATGAAATTGCCGCTCGATGTGCTTGGACTTCTGGTGAGACCTTGGCTCCTTAGCTAGGGCTATGGCGCTATTATTATTGCAGTAAAGAGGTATGGCATTCGATGACATCACTCCAAGCTCTACGGCAAACTTTTTGTACCAGAATGCCTCCTTTGCAGCTTCCGATGAAATAATATACTCTGCCTCCATGGTGGAATCTGCAATCACCATTTTCTTGGAACTCTTCCAACTAACTACACCACCATTGCAAATGATC